>NC_064438.1:42666804-42969834 GCF_023343835.1 Lagopus muta
TAGCAAGCAAACTTGGGAATTAACTACTTCCAAGAAAGCCTTAGGAACATCATTTCAGTCACTGAACAACACAAGTTTGGTGAGCAGCTGGCTGCAGATTTGTTCTATGCCAAAGTAGATATATTTCTCTCCATGTTTGTTAGCTCTGCCTGTTTTTAATGTGCCAGTTCAAGACCTATGAAAGTCATATATTTTAACAATGATGATTTTACAATCAAATATGCAATGCATGAATTCATGGTGGCCAAACCTAAATGCACTCTCAAAATGCTAACACTTAGGGAAATAGTCCAGAGGGGATTTTTGCCATAATATTTATTATGGGAATACCATAGATTCTATTAGCAAAACCGCTGCTGTGTCAGCATGTTCTGGAAAAAATAATAAAAGGAGCTATAAATAAAATGCATAAATTTAATTAAAGATGAAATCCTTAGGCAGAAACTCCTCCTTAAAAGGGACTATAAATATGTTTTTGTTGTTTTATCTTTGTGATGTATCTTGTTTTCCCGTCCAATTTGTATTTTATTAATCCTGCTGTGTAATTACAAACATAGTAATTATTCAAAAGATAAATGGGGTGGGTTTACAAAATCAGTGGATACAAAGCTATTCATCTAATAAGCAATCCAATCCTTGCTGTAATAATTCTACAAAAACATACCACAGAGGCAGTCACATTAAAAAAGTGAATCTCTGCTTCATTTTTTCTGCTCTACAATTTAATTATTTATTTATTTTTAAAGCAAGATAATTTGTTATGCTTGGCATACATAAAGAGGAATATTTAATAAACAAAAGAGAAACATTTAAAAACATTATTATTTTAATGTAATTGTTTATAGCTCTGAAATGTTCCCCGTTTCTCTGGGTTGTCTGTACAGAAACCTCACTTCATTGCCAATTTTTGTTTTAATTCAATTCTTTCCTGTAAGTTCTTATGAATGGCCCACATTTATGCTTAGGACAGAGACACATTGTTATATATGATCTAAGCTGCTATTCCTACAGATATATTTAGATGTCACTGTAGAGCATTTGGAAACAGGGCTGATAATTGTCATCCCCATTCAGGCAGCTGGACATAGAGGGCATTAGATGTCTCTGGCCAGCAGTAGAGCCAAAGATGATTGACAGTTAGGTTTCATACACAAGACAGGAAATCCTTTTTTCCCTTCCAAGAGATGTCTCTTTCTAGTATTAAAGTTTGTAGAGGATGCAGAAGGCTGTGAGGAAGGTAAGTTTTGATTCATTTCAGGAATCAACTTTCCCTTAGGGCTCTTTCCCTTAGGGCCATGAAGAAGATGAGGGGACTGGAGCATCTCCTCTATAAAGACAGGCTAAGGGAGCTGGGCTTGTTCAGCCTGGAGAAAAGAAGGCTGCGGGGTGACCTCATTGCAGCCTTTCAATATATAAAGGGAGCCTACAGAGGGGAGGGGAATCAACTCTTTGAAAGGGTTGATATGTGTAGGACGAGGGGAAATGGTTTTAAGTTGATGGAGGGGAGATTTAGGTTGGATGTCAGGGGAAAGTTCTTTACAGAGAGATGGTGAGGTGTTGAAACAGGCTGCCCAGAGAGGCTGTGGATGCCCTGTCCCTGAAGGTGTTCAAGGCCAGATTGGATGGGGCCCTGGGCAGCCTGGTCTAGTATTAAATGTGGAGGTTGGTGGCCCTGCATGTGGCAGGGGGGTTGGAGATTCATGATCCATGAGGTCCCTTCCAACCCTGGCCATTTTGTGATTCAGTGATTCAGTGATTCAGCATTGCAAAGTACGAGAGCAGAGAACGGAGCAACATTGCTGATTAAGCCACCAAAAGCTCTGCTTGTGTGGAAGAACAGGTTGCATCCCTGGCTGCAGCAGTCAGCTGACCCAGAGGTTCACTAAGAGGGTGAGGGATCAGAAACCAAGATAGTAACCTTAATTTTTAGTGAAAAATGAACAAAGGAAAAATACAGAGTGTTTTATATTTTGATCCCACTATCAATACAACAGTTAAGAACAGCCTAAAAGAGATGTATGTCCTGCTTATTTGTGATACCACTTTACTGCTGCATGATGATAATGCTGTGGGAAATCTGAACTTGAGATTATCATCTGAAAAGTAGCCTGCATTAAGTGATCTAGATTTATGTTCTAACAACCACAGAGAAGTTAATGAATTCTTGTCATCCTCTAAGAATCATCTGTGAAGGTATCACAGATTCAGAAAGGCATCAACGCGGAGGACAGGAGCTTGCAGCAGCAAGAGAGCCAGATCTTTAATTCGTTGCTAACCTGCAGGGAGATGATGCAGACAATGTCAAAGTTTTTTGAAGTCCTCTACTCTTCTATTACTCTTCAGTTGTACTGGTAGCTGGGATTCAGCATGACAACTGTGTGTCAGAGATTAGCTCTTTATTGTCAAGGATGAAGATGTGTTCCCACTTCCAGGTCATCGATTTAAATATGCCAGTTTGAGCTAGTAATGGTCTAGACATGGCTAAGTATAAGAGTACAATAGGTAACAATTTTGCTTGTGAGAACCACCTTGCAGTAAGGCTTGGGCATGGATTCATGCTTAAACATCATGTACATGTGGGTGTGATGGGAAAGAAATCTATCAAAGTTTAGGAAGCTTTTCAAACCTAATGGGTACAGACAGAAATTATGTGAACAAAATGTTGAATCACTGACAGGCATTTGATTGCATAGAATTGTTTAAAATGTCTAAAATGGGAGATGAATTTCAGACCTGAAGTTTGGGTACGTGAATCCCAATTCTACCACTGTAAGAGTAATTAGATCCTGAAAGGCCTATCTTGTTAAGAGCTTTGTGGGTTTGTACAACAGAAATAAATGTAAAATTTAACATAAAAGAGGGATTATAGCTTTATTAATGGGATAATAAAACAATAAAAGCAGTAATGTGTTAATATGTTAGTCTGAGGCATGTATGGACAAGGTAATAAAATTGCTTAAGTGTCCAGTGTGCTTAAAAGATATTACTGCAATCAGATTTTTGACATCATACATTTTGAGACAGAAGGTCAATTTGTTATGCTAATGCATTATGTTCATTTTAAAGTTAAATTTACCATATGACAGATAAAATAAGATGTCCTAAGCATATTATGGACTGCACAACCTTATGTTGCTAGGAAATGAGTAATAGTTCTGCATGGCTTTAGGAGATAACATTGTGTGTTCGTAGGAGTGGGAAAGAACTGAGCACATTTTTCACAAAATAAAGCTGCTGATAACTCTAATTCTAGATCTTTCTATGTCAGGAAAATCTGAAGTGTGATAAGAAATCAGAAAGTTCAAATTATTGCCTGACGTTCTCAAACAAGTGGGAAATTACGTCTTGTTCAAGCACACACATATTTCCTATAATAACTTCAGTAAGTATAATACTTTCCATTTGATTGTAGCAAACGCATGCAAGTATTTAATGGGTGAACTGTTAATTTGTTTGCTTGTTTTCCACCAAGCAGCCAATTGATTCTGTTCTCATTCTATCAAGAATCATTAACATTACGTCACACTTCACCTTTAGGTCAAGAAAACTAAAATAAAGCATCATGAACAGAAGTTGCCCTGCAGTCATTTGCCACGCTAGTCATTGCACAGTTTCCACTGCACAGCTGTATCTGAACTGACTAAAAGTAGTTAGTTCAGGAATTGGCAACCGTTTACCAGCAGCATCATGGAGGACAGCACTAGCAAAAGCCCAGTCATTGCTCTGCAGGAAAGTTTTTCAGGTTAAATCCAGGTTACACAGCCCTAATTAGCTGAAAACAAATCACTGCAGCTCCACTGTGCTTATGCCATTAGGCACCTGTCCTGTTAGAAAATGGCCCTCTGATCCATTAGGTACACAAATAGTATTCCTTCTGTGAAGAACTTCCCAATGGGGAATGACATCTTAGTGTCATTCTGATGTACAAAAGAATCATCCTTAATGAGATTTTCTAGACTACCAATCTCTCTCATGCTTTATCTGGCATCAGCTTGACACGGCTTCTTTTGACTCCAAGGCAACAACACACCTTTCTCTCTGTCCAACTTTAAACAGAGAAAAATGTATCACCATACCCTGTGCATAGCCTGAGCTGATATCACAGTATGAGAGTATCATTGCGATGTGAACAGGAGGACAACCCTGCATGTGGTACTCAGGTGCTCAGGGGCAAGTTAGCACATTCCACCCATGCAGAAAAGTGTCTGAGCATTCACAGCAGACAAAGCTGAGATGCTATTGCAGCTGTTAATATCATACACTTAGCCAAGCTACACAATCTACAGCTAGATTGCAGCTGAAACAGAGACTTGAGAACCATAATTTTGGTTTGCAGACCTAAACTCTTTCCAAGAGCTATATCAGATGCCTAGACCTATTCTTTAAAACACAGAACTTCCCCAGTTCTTTCCAATGACTTCATTCTGAGTGCACTAGGTTTTCTAGTTTGCATTTTGAGGCACCTTAAAGTTTGGAATAGCAATGGTTACTATAGATCATGGAAGAATGTGGTTATATGAGCCCTCAAAAGGTCAGCTCTTCCCCTATCCATAGAGTGTTCACGTATACTTACTGACAAATGCCTAATTGAGGCCTCCAAGGAAGTGAGCACATCTTCAGACAATCCACCCCAGTACTTTACCATCTGTACAATGGTTTGTAGTTGTATTTTAGTTTTTTTCTTACCTAAATACCAAACTTGGATAGTTCTTGGTGAATTTTACTATTTATCTGATGTATGCTGAATTATGTAGCTCTTTGGATCTGATTTTCTTTGATCTCTTTATCAGCTAAACCAAAGAAATACAACTTGTGCTTGTGAAAAGCTGCAAATGCTTTTACATAGACTGCTAATTGTATCTTTGGGAAAAAAAGAGTAATCTTTTGCATCATGTGCCTAAGTTTTTTAATTTTTTGTGATGTTTGTAGAAAAATGTGTTTTCAACCCTTCCATCTCCCATAAAATCCCAAATATACAATCTGCTCTGTAGAAGCTGAACAGCGCACAATCTCCACAGGTATATTTGCCTACTCTTTCTCACAGTCTTAAATGTTAGCAGAGAACAGACTGAAAATGGTTTTTCATATTTACAGTCTATAGCCTTGGAAAAAAAGAAAAAAAAGCCATTGTACTGTTTTTAGTAAGCAAATAGAAATGCAAGGTACCACAACTGCCTTATGTTCTTGTTTCTAGTCTAATGGGCTGCTGAAAAATCTGGATGTAAAAAAGACGTAGTAGAAATAAGCAGTGTTGTTAAATCAGATGTTGATACACAGTAACTGAGAAAACATAGTTTTCTATTGTGCAGAACAAGCTGAAGAAAGTCATTTAATGCCTATTAAAAAATATCTCCTTGATATCACTGAATGGCAAGGAGCTTTTTAGCAGGTGTAAAATGGATGCCATTCACCATAATTAAATGTTTACCTTTCCCTTCACCCACATCACTACTATAACTCTCTGTCATGCTGAAATGGAAAGGTTACAAACATGCAATGTCAAAGCATCGTGAGTTGCCTGGGTCTAACACAGAAACAGCACGGCGAGTGAATGCAGAAACAGATATCTGCAAGAATGCCAACACACTTGTGTCTGTTCTGTGACAAATTGTTTCAACACTACTGAAGTGTTCATTTTATTGCTTTTCCTCCTTCTGCTATAATACAAACACCTCTCATGAGACATTGTACATGTTTCACTTAAATATTAGGTTTTGTATCTAGAGGACAATTTGTTTCCCACCTACCTTCTTATCTTCCTGAAGTCATCTTGGTTTTTAGAATTGATCTGTTCTGCAGGAGTTATAAACTCCAGCTTCATTGGCAGTAATCAAATTCACTGGGGTATGCTGCCTATTAGCTACACAGGTAAGAAAAAGTACAACATGATGCGTGTGAGAAAGCAAGCTGAGTGGTTCTGACTTATGCCATTCCTAAAACAAAAATGCAGTTGAAAGACTGGAGTAATGGGAAAATATTAAAAGATTGTCATTGTACTTCTTGTGTAGCCAAAGCAAGTAATTGTATTGTGAGTAACGAGACAGAAATTAGTTTTAGTATTTCTAAAATGCATAAAGATAAAAAATATCTCCTATTTTATTACTGCAAAATTTGAAAAAAACTTACCAACATTGCTTCAGGATATGTGATAACTGTTAAATTGAATCAACTCCATTAATAAAATAAATTGAGGTTTTGACGCGACCTTGAATTTTCAAGATTTACTGTTTTTTACATTAAATGAAAATTTCCAAAAATTTGATGAGGATGGTAAAATCATGAAAAAATAATTTCCTCAAGAACAGTCCCAGTAGGGATAATTGCCACAGTCCATAAATTAAAAAGATCTTCAGTTATCATCTTCCAGATAGGTAAAGAGTATGGAAATAACCCCGACAGTCTGCAGTGCACCCCAAAAGAAACACCCAAACGTAGCATGGGGAAATGAAGCACTGTAAGTATAGCTAAAATAAAACAAGAGGAGAGACTGAAACAGTAGAGGCAGCCTGATGAACAAGCGTGTGGATTGGGTTAGCTGACAAATGCAGAAAGCAGACACTGCTCAAGAGTTTCTGTTTTGTTTTCTTTTAAATTCTATACTATACTGTTGCTATACACAGCATATTTATTTAAAACATTATATACCTCCCTGCCTCCCTTCGAGAGGACAGTTTGGGAAGAGTCCTCACTACCGAACTACAGGAAGAACAGGAAAACCTGAGTGAAATACATGAAAAAATGACAACCACAAGAGAATAGTAAATATGCTTATACCTAAAACACTGCCATTAATTTTAATGAGATTTTCTCCTGTGGTACATTTACAGGATTCAGTCCAATGGCTGAAGTACAGCACACAACAGTGTTAGTAATCATACTACATTTGTTCCCTAATGTTGTTGTACTATAAAGTAATTATAGGTGCATTTGATGTGGAAGTGATTGCTATGGGGCTTATTTACCTTAGCCATGGTGTGTCCAAAGCTAGCTGTCCCACTGGGCAGGTGTGACTGTCCATGCGCATTGCCAGAGCCAACAGAAGGCATCCAGGGTTTCAGACACATTTGATTTCTTCGCCTGAATGATCTGCTTAGAGTTAGGTGAACAGACTAGAAAGACAGAAGTTTGACCTCTGGATCACTCCTGCTTCTTGTCATCTTCAGTTTTATGAGTAATATAATTTCAGAACAATTGCTCAAGGAAGAGGAATGATAGAAGAGATTCTAAATTGTTCAAAGTAAAGTTGGTAGAATAATTAATTACTGTATTGATACTCTGAAATACAGTAAAACACTAAAAGCAAAATATTAGTACTTTTTCCTACCTGTGTAACTGCCCTGACTTGTAATCTGTCAAACTAAATAACATGCAAATTAAAACCATACAGAAAGATCCATGTCTCCTTGTGTGGAGGCCAGAACAGCTTCAAGACTCTGCTTTAGCAGAAAGATACTCTAGTATCTCCCAGCCCCCCTTAACTGATAAAGACAGAAGTAAATTCTAGTGCCAGAAATGGTCTGAGGAGATAAGGACCTTTTGATGGGTCCAGAGACATGAACTTAAGTGCACAATAGGTAAAATTTCTGATTCTCCTAAGCAATTTCCCTTTTTTATGTATGATAAAAGGAGCATTATGTGAGAATTTAAAGGCTTTGTAAGAGCTCTTTGATTATCAAGGCAGGTGAAGAAACAGGTAGTTACTGATTTCAATAAGAAAGGAAGCGCAAAGTTGGCAGCCCAAAGACACCCGGTCCTATTTTTCCCACTTTCTATTAGGAACAGAGTGAGTTGATGTCATTGACCACTTCCAAAATCCTGGATTCACAATGAAAACATGGAGTTATGCTGGACGTTACAGATGAAAATAATATATTCCTGTATGACTAATGAAATTTGATTGCTTGTTTTTTTTTAAATAGTACTTGACTTGATGTCTGCTCACTAGCACAAAGGATTAAATGAGAAGTTATCTTTTTCACCACAGTCTCTTTAAACATTTGAGCAGACTTAACTCACCTCTTCACTTGATTACACTTCCATTGCCCTTTCCCATCCACTTGTCAGCTCTCTGAAAGGTCCCCTCCAGACCAGCTGACATAAACACAATCAAACAATACAGGGAAAAAAATTAAAAACAAAAAGCTTAACAAAAGAAAAGGCCTCTCCATTGTGCAATTGTGATTTAAATTTGCATGTATCCAGATATTTCCTTTGGTAAAGCTTTTTGCAGTCCCCTGTGCAAGGCAGCAATCAGCTGTTAACAGCAGATAAATTAAAGAATGGAAAAGTATAACACACGTTCCACCTGCATATTGGCTTTAACACAAACATCAATCATTTTCCAAGGTAATTAGTATTGTGTTGGCCTGCAGGGACCAGGCAAACGAAAAGGGTAAGATTTAATGCTCTATGCAGTGTGCATAAATACATGCACATATTCACTGCAAAGAGATTTTTCTCATCTAAGGAACTTGTTATAAAAGCTCCCTATGAATGTGAAAAATGTTGAGAGAAATTTAAAAATAAGAAAGCATATACAGATCACAGTCATACAAAGGCAACTCAGAATAAAATCACTAATGTCCACAACACTTCTCAAAGTTCACACTGAAGCAAATGAAATCTGAATCAGGCTTACAGTCCCTGCCAAGTTCTCAGGCAACAATACTTTCTTGATTAAGCAACAGGCAAAGAAGAACAAGGAGCTATTGTACAGGCAGCTGGCAGCAGACTGGTTAATAATAGCACTGGTGGATGTCTGAGACATTCTAAAAGTTATTGAATTCATTAAGCTAAATTCTGTCACAATGTGAAATCAATAGGAGTCTTGCCACTGATCACTGTTTAGGCCAGCCTGTCGTTATTTCTCATATAAAATAGGCAATAAAGTCACAGTGCCAAAAAAAATGTTGAAAATCATGTTGGATAGAACCTTAGGAAATATGCACACTGTGAAAACATTTCATTTTAGAAGCTGAGGACAGAGAGCAATCCTAACAGAAACCAGAGTGAAAAGATGTATGCTACAGTTTGTCAGACACCCTTAGCAGCAACATGCTTTTAGCTAATACTGAAATGCTGGTGGGATCTGTCTTTGCAAACCACACTTTCTTTGTTTTCTGCCCCCTCAAATACACAGAGACAAAAGTCAGATACACTCTGCGATCCCACCATTATACTGGTGGGTCTTAATGCCCTTTCTACGTTCATGCACAGAAGAAAAATAAAGAGACTTTCAGTATGGTAATCCAACTCAAAACCTTGAAGAAGGATGTGTCCAGATACTACTTGGTAGCATGTAAGAAACTAAGGGGCTGTCAAATAAACACGTTGAGGATCGTATTAATGTCTACAGTTAGAATGACAACAAATAGGGAAACAGGGAGTAAGTATAGGAATTCAAAGTAGTCACTGATGGTTCCAGATACCGGAACCGTTACAAACATAACAGTGTCCCACCATATATATACTCTCTAAAGCACATCTCATCCCTTTGGTGCTCAGAACAGGTGTACAACTTCCACAGGTGCTAGCCAGAATAAGAACAGGCCATGCCTGTTTATATCTTACCTTGTTACAAATTATAATCACAACCAAACACAGGAAAGACAAAAACAGACCTTTAAATTTCCTGTGTTGTGAGTCACAGGAGGATTTCAACATACCTGCACTGAGCTGCTTTTCCCCACCTCAGCTGTGATATTTCTCAGGGAGTGGCAGAAATCTAAGCACACTACATTCCACTGCAAGGTAGGAGAAGTTGAGGCACTAGCAAAAAATGATTTTCTACTTGCTATTCAGCAGCTAAATTCAGGGAACCTAAGGCAGTAATACTTACTATTGCTGTGGCAGTGTCGCTCAACCTGTGCTCTATGTTAATTCAGAATTGGGAAAATTAACATTACCTTCAAGAAATCTGCATACAATCATCACAGAGCTGCAGAGAAAAATGCGGGCTACACTTAACACGATAAGGTCTGGAGACAAAGGACAGAGAAAATGCACAGTCTGAAAATGGGAAAGACTTGCTCTTCAGCTATTGCTCTAGGATGATACAAACTGGGCATCACAAACTAAAACAAGAAGCACTATCTCACTCCTCTGAAAGCCCTCTTCAGGTCATGGAAAGAAAATAAAAGGCAAAGAACTGATGTTTCCTCCTGATGTTTCCTGCAGCTTTGCAACATGTTGAGCCCTGAGCGAGCTCTTGAGTGCCCATTGTGGGAAGCAGTAAGGCCCCATTTCCATCATCTAGGTTGACAGACAGGCTAACAAATCTGGGAAGAAAGCTGATTCATGGATTAAAATACATTTGATACCACAGTTGCTCAGAAACAGCTCTACATTCACACATCACCAGCACTGGAAGAAAAATTAGGAATGCAGGGGAGATGAGCTTAGGGGAGGTGCCTGAAAGACATAATTGCTTGCAGCTTGTGTGACAGCAGCTCTGGAAACAGTTCTACAAATGATTTCACTGGCTCATTGTCCAAACATTCAGAACCCAGTGTAGAGATCAGCAAATGGAATAGAGGATGACAATAATTCTAGGGATGCACAATTGGAAAGGCTGAGCAAGGAGATCAGGGAAAAGGGGTGAAACTGCTTTAGGAGTTTGAAGCCTGATAAATTTTGGGGAGGGTGCAACAGCACGCCAGAGGAGAGTAGAGAACTGGATGAGAAGGCAGGAAAGGAGAAGAAGGCTAAGGAAGAGCCTGGATATAGAAACAAAGCTGAGAGAATGAATTTCAATCACACACTCACACACATTGCTCCTCTTCCAGTATTTCCTCATGTGGGAGTCAACAGCTTTTTCATTTATGCAGAAGGTCTGGTAAAAAAGAAATTTTTCACAAATGAGGTCAGCTTTCCTCTCCTCCCCAGGCTCAGGCTGTTAGTGATTTATTAGTTCCCTCCATGTTGTGGGCGACCCAGAAGAGATGACACCTATTCAAGAGTGGAGAGCAGCATATAGCCTTTGCTGTCAGCCTTGGTCAGCTTGCAAAGATACCAATGATAAATGCAGAGTTTCCAAGAGGCTTCAGTCATGGAAGCATATTTATTTGGAAAAAGTATTTCTCACTTAAAAATCTGGGACGAATGCTAAGGGGCGTGTGTGGAGAATTTTTGTTTATATTATTGTCTTTTACTTTTATGTTCCTGTTTGTGAAGGAATCTTTGGAAAACAGCAATTTATTCAGAGTCTGTCACATTGCTGACAGTCTGCTGCTGCTATCAGGAGATACATCTTAATTCTGTTGAGCTGGTTTGACAGACACTTGTAAGGTTTCTGTATTTTATGTCTCAGCTTCAGGAGACATCCTTACAGAAACAGCGTTTTATTTATTCCACTTGTGGCCAACAGATTATTGTTTGTTTCTTATCTCAAACAATCAGTCTGTCCTGAGCTGCACCACTTGCATTTCTTTTTTTTGTTTGCTAGATGAGCTTTGCCTTGTTAAAAACTTCATTTTCGTTCAGATTGAGCTGACTGGTGAGACTCTTTGGGACATAGCTGTCAAAATTATTTTTCAATAGAAAACAATGTTTCTGCAAAATTGAAATTTTCTGCTGGGAAAACGGAATGACATTGCCCAGAACTCAAGCTGCCTCAGGGGCAAGAGTAGTTCATGAGATATGTCACTCCAGAAAAGTATTTCTGCATCCTAGCCCAAGGATCAGCCAGCACTGTGTGATGCCCTGTGTTATCAAGGAGGCAAAGACATGAAAACAAGAAGAATGAAGGAGTGTGTAAATTATACTTGTGTGACACTTTGTGGTATTTACTGAACTTACAGATAAAACCTTCACTGAGGAGGGATTTCAGAAGTTTTTAAAAGGCATTTGGGCAGGGAGGGAAGGGAATCTGTGATCTGACTTCAAATCATTTGGCTATAGTTACATAGTGAGATTTCATGCCATTAAGCCCTGATATATCCAAGATGTGCTAGCTCAAACTGTGAACTGTGGTGACATGGTCATGTGGTTTAAATCAGAGCACATCTTTTTCTTGCTTACTCATCCTTTTTGAAGCAAAAGCATTTACTAGCTAGAATTTAAACTTGCTTTATGACTAAAACTAATTCTAAAAATCCTAAAACCTTTTTTATCTTTTCTGTAGGGCAGAAATTATGATTTATGTGTCTAGTTTGTGTTTAAAAGGTATTATAACACAGATGATCTCACTCTTTAGGACCCCGTGAGAACTTGTCCTACCCTCTTCTGTGCTTTATAGTCACAGTGAGCCGAGGATAACCTAGACAAAACTCTTCATTGCATCTTCACTTTTGTTTATCTCCCCTGATAGCATTGAAAATCACAGCAAGAAAGAGAATTGTAGCCAGCTTCCAGGAGGTCAGTACTCCTCTTATGCTCTGGTCATTCATTTCCACAGGTTTAACAGTGTAAGCACTGGAAGTAAGTAAGGAACCTTGGTCCACACACATAGTGGTAAACAGACAAAAGCCCATCTACAAAACCAGCCAAGCCCCATGTGAATGGTTCACTGGGCATGTTATTTTGTCCACAGCATATAGAGATAATCAGAGGTCATCCTCTTTATTCTTCTCTTCTTACTTAGATTGTGAGCTTTTCAGAGCAAGGAGGTATTTTTTTTTCAGACTGTATAACCACAATGTATCTTCAAGTTGCTTTTCCTGTGTTACCATTCTTTTCCTCCTTTGTGCTTTCATCCCTAAGGAGATTCTGTCAAACTCAGGGACAACACATGATATCAAGGAATTCTGAACAACTGTTTCTCTTTTCTTTTCCTGGACTATCATTGTATTTAGCTCACAGGTACATTTTAAATAAATAATCAAAAGAATTTGCAGTTATGTTTCCAAAGGATTGAAGAAACTTGTAAGTGGCTTTGGGACTTCTGTTCATCTGCTTTTGGTAAAGCAAGGAAACTTAGCTGATGGTAACCTTGAGAGTGATTTCTAAGACCATGACAACAGAATACTCTCCTGACACATTCTGAGGAATTGAAAAGAGAACAAAAACATGGCTGGAAATGCCTGGCAGAAGTGTAGATCAAAACACCTCCCTTCATGTTTGTATCCTCTTGATTCTTTTCCAGATTTTCTCTACATTTTCAAGCAGCCAGTCACAAGCAGTTTCCACTTTTAGAAAGAGCATGGTATTTGCAACAGTCACAGTTCCTCCAAAGGAAGATTTTCTGAGGAGGCCTGCTGGCTGTGCAGCTGCCCCTCCTCTCTTCTCCCCTGTACCCCATGGGTCACACAGTGTATGTGCACATACAATTTTGTGTCCAGCCCAAGCTAAAAGTAACAACTAACCTGACCACCAGAAGAAGCAGAATTAATAATAGGGAAAAATTACCCACAGCTAAAATTATATGGATTGTAATTGTTGCTGAATACACCTTTTAACAAAATGTGAGTTTTAAAGTAGTCAGAAACAGTTTGGATACAATTTTAGAATACCCACTCTTCCCTAGGATGATAAACTCCAGAAGTTATTATTCTTTTTTGATGTGGTTGCCTAGCATCTGGCATTTTCAACTACCGTACCTATGCACATGATTGTTTAAGTACAGGTACAACCCTGAAGATAGAGAATACTGCCTAATATTTGATAGCCTGCTATACGTTGGATTAGATGATCATAATGATCCCTTATAGCCTTAAAAATCTATTCAAATCCGTTTCATTTCACTTAATCAAACTTTCACTTGTGTCTTTTATGATGCTATATATTAAGACAAAATACTAAAATCTGTTATGCAAAATCAATCAAAAGAATCTTACAGAATATCTTTTTAAGATAATATCTGTAGACAAGTCCAGAAATGCTCTGCTTTTTAAATTTTGTTCTTATAAAATCTCTTCCTTTCCCAACTTAATTCTCAATATTCATAACCCTGTTCTGCTAATATTGCACTATATACATCAAAGACTAAATGAAAAAATAAGCTGCCAGGTGAAATTTCCCAGACCACAGCTCCTTCCATATGTTCGCAGCTTACTGGCCTATGCATATTATTTGCTTCTACTAAATGATACTGTAAACAGAGAAGGGGCACCTACTTGACTCTGAAGCCATACAAATCTCTCAGACTCTCTGTGGATTTGAAAAACCAGACATGGTCCCTAAAACCTCTTATCTGTGAATTCAAATGCTATCCTGTTTCTTAAGTTGTTACAAGGGCTATATTCTATATAAGAGTAGAATAATAAGGCCAAAGAATCTGCTGGAACATGGTTTATTGAGGGTAGTGGAAATACTTCTTAACCATTTTCCACTCCCATTTTCTCTATGCACAGTCACATAATATTCTACTTTTTGTACTTCCCATTCCGTCAGCAGTTTTCTGTGCTGTCTGTGATCCTGCTTTCCCCTCTGCTCTTTCTCATGATAGCTGACCCATGTTTAAGCAGGCAACCAATAAATCGTGAGGTCCTGTGAGACTTTAAATCCAAGATATTTAAGTAAATTCAAAATTGATTGATGAAAGAAAACACAAATTTATTAAAATTTGCACAGTCCTTCTGGAAATAATACTTCATCTAATCAGTTCTTTAATAACTCCAGTAGCAGCCCCAATGGCAGCCATGATGATAACCACTGTGTAACAAAAGAGCATTAATAGTATTTTACATTTATATTTTCTACTGCACCAGAAAAATTTTTAATTTCAATTCTCATTACTTAAGATCGGATTGAATGTAACAAACCTAAAAGGAAAGTGATCTCATTTAACTGTAGTGCCTGGTTACACTTTATTTTTAAAGGTTGCTTTCACTTCATTTTATATATCTGGTATTCTTTATGACAAATAGTAAGGGGGTTTAATTTAAAATCCTACTCAGCAACTTGGTATGCCTCACTACCAGAAAGTGCAAACAGTGAAGGAATTATGGGCTTCATTTATCTTTCCTGTTTTATCAGCCATGTGTTATGTTAAGAAACTCACTTATTCTGAGTGCTGTTGGCTCAACTTCCTCAGGAGCTGGCATATGTTACATTGCAATGATTAATCATTGCAATACTGCTGCAGTGCTACGACAAGAGGATGAATAGCAAATGAGGAAGTGTCTTTGGGAAAGGAAGGCCAAAATATGCCAGTTTAAAAATAATTAGAAGAGAGAATTATGAGACAAGAGCATAATGACAAGCAGCCTGTTACAGACATCAATAAAAAACAATGATGGATGTAAATCTCAACATTCATATAAAGCAGGTAAAATTGTCTTCATTTTGTAGACAATTTAAGAGAGATAAATACCACAAGATCATGTAACAAGTCAGTGGCAGATTTGGGAGTACAGTACCAAGGACCTCACTACACAAGCAGTGTTCCTGTCTATGGCAATTTGGCCTAAGACTTTAAGAGGTTGCTACCTTGATAGGAATTAAAGCATCTCATAGCTTCTGCCTGCAAGCATAGTTTGAAGCAGCTTTGCATTATATTCCAGTTCAAGAGATTGCTTATGTCACTCCTTGCTCCTACTCTATAACTAATACAGAGGTCGCTGTCATTTCTTTCCTTTCTTTGCTTTATTCAGCCTGGTAGTTACCTATTTTGGGATGTTTAAATATGGTTACACATTTCAAAATGCAGAACAGCTAACAACTGGCAGGATATATAATCAATCAATGGAGACAGAGTTTCTGCATGATCTTTCTTATACACAACCCTACTGAGACACCCTCAATCAAAGTAGAACCATGTGAAAAAAAGTAGTAATAAGAGATGTTGATGTACCAGTGAAAATGGATAACAGGAAACAACAGATTAAAAAGCCTACAGCCAATCCTTTGTGAGAAAGGAGTGGTAAAAACATAAGTATCAACAGATAACTGAACAGATAGATTACTGACTTCATTGAAACAGCATTTCCCCAGGTGAATGGCTTTACTTCTTGGTAAAGATTGTCACTTTGATCTCAACTATAGTCATTATTCATAATACACATAACCATTGAGAAATTGTCACAGGCATGTAGTGATAGTTCATATTTTTGAGTCAGAGGAAGGAACACGTTCTTGAACTTTAACTTTTCAGTTTGAAAACATGACTCTCCAACTACAGTTAATTTTAAGCCCAGCTTCAAATTAATGTCATCAGCAGACTCTGAACTGGATGTAAATAGAAGATGTTGATGTAAACAAAGCAGTAGGATGTAGGCAGAGCAGACGAAGAGAAAGCCACTGGAGATGTTGGTCATAAACTAAGAAATTTGAAGGAAGATATTTACCCATTTGTCCCTATGTATCCAGAGCATGAATCTTTGAGGAGAATCTTCTGAAGGAGATACAGACAGCTTCAGTTTGCACCCCTGCCAACAGTAATGAGAGACATGCAAAGTCAGGCTATATGAAGTACAGACCAGGAAACAAAAATTTCTTTGATAAAAATACAATGCCAGAAGAGAGAACTCTTTTCTAAATATTATCTCACTTCCAGAAACAGGCTGATCCAGCTGGAATCATTTATCCTAAGATTTTTTAAGAGTTTGGAAGTGGTTTGAAATTTTGCACTATGGTTCATTTTGATTTCTAATGTGCCCAAGGAGTAATTTCCATCATTTCTAATTTCTTCACGTTGCAAAAAACCTTCATTAGCAATGTTTCAACCAATTTTATTCCTGTAGTGATGTTTACAGTGTACCAGCATCCTAGAGCCAAGCCTATTGCTTCCCACTAACTTATTAAAGGTGGATGGTACTGTGGGTAATGCTTCATCAAGACAACCTGTGTAATTTAACTATTTTTTCTGTTTGTGTAC
Organism: Lagopus muta; assembly: GCF_023343835.1. Lineage (NCBI taxonomy): Eukaryota > Metazoa > Chordata > Aves > Galliformes > Phasianidae > Lagopus > Lagopus muta. Next base: position 42,683,558 of record NC_064438.1, read on the forward strand.
ACAGAGAGAGTCAGGCAGCAGAGCCATTAAATTAGATTTTAAATGCTTTGACAGGTGTTACATTTTAAATGGGATTAACCTCTCCATTCAACCTCCAAGGTCTGAACCAATTTTTAAATATAACCTACAATTATACAGGCAACAAACAGTTAGAATCCACCAGGTGAAAACTATGGTGTCACAGCCTTAAGCAGTGCACAGCTAGACAGGGAATAAAGAAGAAAAATGGCACGGATAATTATGAAATATATTAATAGACTCAGCCAGGAACAGAATTACCATGCCCCATTAAGAAGATGCACAGGTATGTGGCAGCAAGCTTTGATGCACCATGTATAATACGGGAAAACCAGTAGTCTGGTATTTCTTCCAGAGTAGAAGCCCCAGGGAAGGAATCATCCATTTCTCCCTTATGCTTGCGTCAGACTCCTGGACAGTCTACTGGGAAATTTATCTTTCCTACCCATCTAATTTTTCTCTCTTGCAACAGCAGAAAGAAAATCTTTGGAGGGACCTTGTATTTAAAATTGATCAGAAAAAAAATTCTCCTTTTCTGTCAAACAGCCAAGGTTTTGAAATGAGTTTTCATTTCAGGTCAAAAGAAGTTGTGGATTTTCAATTATTTTAGATGGGATTTTTTATTTTATTTTTATTTTGGGTGATGAAAAACATTTGACAATCTATAGCTTAGGTTAGCTGGGTGGATTTGTAAGAACTGCAGATTATAGGTCAGTGTCCTCAGGCATCAAGATTCTGGCTGTCCCAGCAAACGCTGGTACCTCACTGCTCCAGTGTGATCTGACGCAAGTTTCATCTCAAAAGTGTGCTTGAAAATAATTTACTCAAAATTCAATTTTTTTCTATGAAGTTTAATTTCAGACTGAGTTCACTGAATATCTTTGTCAGTCTTCTCATGGCCCAAAAATCTTTTCAGTTTCAACAGGTATAAGATAAAACCCTAGGCCTTGTCCCCAGCTCACCAACATTCTTGTCTCTGTCATTACTGATTCCAGACAAGTTAGGACAAAGGCAGAGGCCATCACTTCCTTGAAAATCCCACCCACACCCTTCCTTCTTTCTTCCTGCTGCTGATACAAGTGATAATAAGAACTGTATTTCTTCAAAGTAAGTTGAAATTCTTGTCTTAAAAAGAACAAAACAGAGGAGCAAGCAAGGGAAATAAATCCAGAACTTCACCGCTGTGTCTCTGATACTACTATTTTGCATTCTCTTTGAGTTTCACATCAAGCTTTATCCTCTCTTTTCTCCTCCCACATGAAAAGCTTGCTCGTTTAACATCACAAGAAAGGGTCCTTGTTTATCTCCATGTTAAAAATGGCAAATAGGCACAAAATAAACCCCAACATACCATGTAACAAACATTTCTGAAATATCTAGGTAACAAAATGTGTACTCTCTCACAGCTAGCTTTGTTGGCTTTCCTCCTTACCATAAAGATATTGGATAATCTCTGCCAACAAATGCTCACACAAAACCACACACAGTTTGCCATTACTTATTTCTGAAGAACAAGAGTTTTGAGGTCTGCAGACTTAACTGCCACTTTTACGAGGAGAGGCATTAGGCGGCGAGCAGAAAAGTAGAGAGGAGCTCATGTACCTGTGCAAGGAAACAAAGAGCATAGAAGCTGCAGCTTTTGTGAGGGAGGTGTAAATCAGGTGAGCATCATCAATTTGCAGTTGCGCATGCAAACTACACTTACACACAGGAATGTGTTTCATATCTATTTTCAGCATCCTGTACCCAGCAAATAAAAAATCATGTTACAGATGAGCTGATGCAATTACTCCACAGCCTCAAAGAGATGGGAATGAAACTGTGCCTATGATCCACAGTTAGACAGTTGTATGGCTTTTACATAAAACAGGCAATACCAAGTATTAACTGTTCCATAAACATCTCAAAAAAAGAAGTAATTATTTCATACTTTTTCAGGAACTTCTTGTCAGAAATTCACCTGCTGATGTTCATATTCCTGTTGGCAAGTTGCAACACGATTTGTGTTATGTGGAGTACAGCCATACAACTGCCTGAAAAAGAGAAATTTATGATTTGAAAATTCATTTAATTGCAAAACTGAATTATGTTTAATGTTCAGACTTTTGAAGAGTTGTAGCATCAGCTATTAAAATGCTAAGCTTTGAAAACATCTATAGTTGATATAGGCAGGGAAGAAAGAAATTTTCTGATGAAAGAAAAAATTTGGGTCAACTAATTAAAAAATAAAAGAAATAGCATTATTAATGCAGCTGACCAGCTATCCAATGCTAGTGTTCAATTCCATTATGGGAATAAAAATTCCAGTGAATAGTCATAAGACATCCAGGGGCAAACATTTGTTTATACAAATAATTTAACAAATCCTAATACTCAAATTCATTTAAAGCAGCAGTCCTTTAGAAGAAATTCTGTAAAAAGAGAAAGATTTTAATTTGTAAAATAAATCGTTCATTATTGTTTCCTCAGATTAAATTCTCATTATGAATAACTGATTTCATTCTTTCTCACACTCTTATATTCTTTTTCCCTCCTCCCCCCCAAAAATACTTCTTTTCCTTTTCACACAGCAGAACAAATAGTCAAGGCTTTTTATTACCTAAAAGTACCAATTTGAAAATAAAACAAAGGAATGCATTTTTAAAACAATAAATTTCTAGTATGTTTACCTCTTGCATAAACAAACAGAGCTGAAGTTTGCAAGAAATATTAAAGTTAATTTAAATTGCAAATCTGACCTTATTAAAATGGCTTTTCAGAGAGCTATAAACAAATAGTGCGTGAGCTAGTAATGTACACACAGCAGAACATATTCTCAACTAGCATTATAATCAAAGTAAAAAAATATTGTTTTCACAGTTCTGAAAATGTTGGAAGGAGAGGAGGAATGAAGAAAATGTTTTAAGGAAGTATCAGAATTGGAAGAGAAAAGTATTCCATTTGGATCACTCTTTTAAGAATTATTGAGACGTTTACTCATTCAAATTCAAAATAAATTCTGGTGAACAGCTTGAAAACATTATTAAGCACTTACTAATTTAATGTGTTTTGAATACTTTTTTCCTACAGCTACTACATTGCCTCTTAATGTTTGAAGCACAACCATTAAGATTTACTGCATTTTCTGTGAGAATAAAAATGGAGCAATTAAGACTGTGCTTGTATCTGCAATGGATGTGGAGAGCTAATAAATTTCAGAATTAAAAGCCAACAGATAAGTTGGGCTGCTTTCTTGGTTTATGGAAAATCTATACCTGTAGCTCTATTTAAGCCAGTGTATTGTTAACAAGCAAATTGTTTCCTTTTACTTAGAAAAATAATACAAGCTGCAGAATACCAGGCCAATTAGATGGAGCAGAGGTGAAACTCAACAGGATATTTCTACACCTCCAGGCTTACATGAATGATTATGGCTCTTTTGAGAAGTGCACATGACCCCCAGTGAGTATAATGGAGTACCAGCTCTGTGGATGTAGGTGTTCTCTGACCACAAACATATTTTTACTCATGCTCATTTTCCTATTTGAATTAAGTTGTTTTTTGGTTGATTTTTTGTTTGTTTGTGTTTTAACATACAAATAAACCATTTCAAGCATGGACACGAGGCAAAATATGTTTCTGGTCAGAGAGCACACAAACTGTATCGTTAAGAATTCATTCTCTATGGACTCAGTGCATCCAAAAAGAAAACTGCCAAGAACTGTTCTATTGATAGAAAAGGAAGAAACTGAATACTGAAATATTTAAGGCTACTTTAGGTGGGGCTGAAAAGAAGCAGAGATTCTCTTCCAGTATCTCTGTGAGGACTGTTAATAATTTTTAAGGCTGGGTTTGATGGTCACTTGCTTTCCCACACAAGTGAAGCATGTGGGAAAGTAGTAGTGGTGTACAGAGACAAGGTGCTGTTTCTCATGCATCACCCAGCAGTGCAGAACAGGCTGCTGCTCTGGGACATCAGAAAGCCATACTCCACAAAGTATCAAAAATAGACAGTCCTTTGACTCAGTCCCTGTTGATACATATTTTTCAGAAGGCACTTAGCTTTGGTGTCACAAAACCTCCTAAAACTGTTCAACAAGCAGAAACACATCTCTTCACTATCTGGAGTTGTGCCTACAAGGAAACGCCCATCCTCTGGTGAATGGATCTTTAGTTCTCCTTATCTCAGCAAAAGCAGCACAGCAGTTCTTTGTAGAGCCTCCTTTTGAATCAAAACAATTCCCAGTGCAAGTGCATAGAGCTACTCCAGCCAGTTCCTGGACTTTGAGAAGGCTTCCTGTAATCCAGGGAGGAGGCTCTTTCATGGGACTTCTCCCTTTCACTGCTTTTTGTAAGGATGAAAATGTCAGAATCCTCTCCTTCTGCAGCAGTGCTTTCCACATCAGCTTGAACTAAGTGTAAATGCAGAAAAGGAAAAGACAAAACAGGAAAAGGTAACCAAATTGCTGTTAAAAAAAAAAAAAAAAAAAAAAAAAAAAAAAAAAAAAAATTAAATTAAATTAAATTAAAAAAAATCCATCCTGGCACAAGTTCTGGGTTACATCTGTGGCAGGTCTTTCCATTTGCAAAGGAATTCCCAAAATGTATTTCTGTTATGTACTGCACAAATTTAAAGAACAGTAACCAATGTTGTTTCTGTAGATAATATTTTTTTAGTGGGTACTAATTTCTGCTAACCACCATCCAAACTTCATTCATCAGCTTCATTTACCACTGAACAAAAGGCAAATCCACTTTCCTATGAAGCAAAGCAGCAAGATAAAGCAGGGAAACAGAAGTATTGGAGATTGTAGGGTTGCAAAGATACTATTTTGCATACAGTGTTTCTTTACCCAGGATTCTTGTGATTTAAGCTTAAAATCCTTATAATCCATATGCAAAATCTGGAAAACTGGTTATATGATTATACAAATGCTGAATGCACATTTGCTTTCTTTCATTCCTGTATACAGAACTTCGTTCTGCTGCTGTCAAGACTGGATCCTGGACTCTCTGCTTGGGGATTCCTAGGTGAATTAGGAGCTGCAGAGGACATGTCTGCAGTGAACACCAACCCACAAAGCCTCTAGCAGGCTTTTTGTGCCTCTTTATCCACATTCTCTTTTTCCTCACCCATAATGGAACCGTAAAATGGTCACCTAAATTCTACTGGCTACCAGACTTTGCATAATTTTGGTTATTTCTAGCATAAAAACATCAGTGAACACAGGCTGATGAGGTGCATCATCTGCATAATAAGATCAGACCAATTTACCAGCACTAACAGTGAATTCAAAAATTTGAGTACCTACCACATGACAAAGAAATGAAGACTATAAAGTCTGTCTGAGTATTCCTTCCCATATGGAAAAGTTCCTTTTGGCATCTGAACAAATACAGCCTCATTTTTAGATCACAGATAAAGTAAAATAAATGATAATTTGGAACATACACTCTTCTTCCCGCAACATTTTGGCTGAGAAGAGAGAGCAGCTGACACATATCACCATGACAGATGTTCTGGAATGTGGGCCATGTGGGGATAGATCCAGGGAATGGTATGGACAGGAAATATAACATAAATAGCTCCAGTCAATAATGCTCTACCTACATTTGTATCGTTATTATGAGGAAAAGGCAGCATAAGAGTATATTTTCCATACTAAGCTGATAGAAAGATTTCTGTGGAAGACATTGTACTTCAGAGGATGGCATTATTAAGAAGAGAAGCCATCAGGCATCTCTGGTTCATTTTCCTGAATATATATATTTTTAACCACATCACATTTCCTGATGAAAGTGAAGGAATTTCAGTAGGTCAGTAGGAGCATTAAGTAAAAGGTGGAATTAATGTTAAGTTTGTAACTGTTTACAGCAGGAAAAAAAATTGGAAATTATGACTGCAAGAATATTAGATGTGCCTACATGAATCAACACATATTTTTCACTCTGTCATACCACAAAGATGTTCAAAAACCTGAACTGATATCAGTATTACCCAGACAGCTCTGATTGCAAGTCTTGCCAGCTGTAAGAAGCAGAAAGTATTTTTCTGACAGTAGTATTTAGCTTCTTTCCCAACACATTACAAAGGCACTGGGGTATGAGGAGAAACACCAGCTTATTAGTGCAAACATCTGAAGTCTAGTTCAGCTTCCCCATAAAGTTGATCTCACAGTTCTTACAATTCTTTGCAGGGAATTTCACATGGGAAAAACTGATGTTAAAAATTTTGGGGCTGGTAACTTCAATTGATTTTTTCCATTTGTCACTGCAAAATTCAGTCAAACAGCAACAAAAGATTTCCTTTTCAATGATTTCATGCAGTTGAAAAATTAAACCTCTTACCAAGCAGGATGTTCAACAGATGAAAAATAAGTCTAAAGCTTCCTTCAGTCAAAGATAACATTGATATTACAGAGCAGCTAAATCAACAGTTTTCTGACCTGTTAGAGATCATGGAAAAGGGATACCCAGTCAAGGTTAGGGTCATGAGAGTTAGGCTGTGCAATAGTTATCAGTGAAGTCATGAAGGAGGACCTTCCAAAAAATCCTGGAGCCAAGGTTAATCCCCAAGCCCATTCCCAGCCTTGCTGCCAGCTCCCTGCCCAACCTACATCAGATTTTTGCCCTACCTGCCTTAAATCAGAGAATTGTCCCACAGCACTACTGCCTGTGGAAAATCACAAGGAATTCACAGGGGAAATCACACCATTTCACATATTTTATGAGAAAAGTAATCTGTCACAACTAGTCTGCCATGTAAAAGAAATGCAGGCCAATAGAGCATACTGAGAGAGATGGCATCTTTGGAGATTCTGGGATTTCTGTTTTTAGTTTCTGAAGCAAGTAAAACTGCAAACCTTTCTTCAGAAAAAGAACAGCTTTGTGGTATCAAATGTTGAGTGGTGTTCCCCAAATCATGGAAAAATGAAGAACAGACAAACAAAAAAGCTAGATATATTTCAGATTACATAGAAGAATGTCACTTTCCTGTCTCAATACTATTCTGGGAAATTCATATCCTAAGATGTTATGCCTGGGATGCTGATTCTTTGGCTGAGTATAATTCAGTTACATTAAATCTGAGTGAATGCAGAGTCTCTGAACGTGCTGCAGTGACCTTGGAAGGACCTCTTCCAGGCAGTCCTCCCAAGCAGTGCAACCAGGCTGGCTGCTTTCCTGAAAGAAGTCCATCCAGCTTAAAAATCCCCAGTAAAAAGGGGGCTTTTGCTTTTATTTTAAAAAGTAAAAAGACCTCTAGTGACATCATCTTCCTAAGACATCTGTTCAAGAGGTTTATCAGGCCTGGGGTAAACCAAAATCTGAGCTGCAGCTTAATACTCTTATTAATTGTGCCATGGGCATGGAAAATTAATTACTACTTTCCCCTTCCATCAGCCATACATATATGAGAAGATCTCTCACCCATCCATTTCTTTTCTCAGAACCCACATTTCTCTAGGCTGTTGATTATTTCTTTCGCTCTTCTCTTCAATTAGACCCACATATTTCTCTGGAAACTTTCTATTTAAACTACTAATAGATTGTAGAAGGAATAATCATATCTGCAAAATGAAGAAAGGGAATAAGTATCCAAAAAACTGAATTTGCTACTCTGTTACAAGGGCTGGAATTGTTTCCACCATCAGTAGAGATAGCAGTATGTTGCAGACTTCTCTGGATTTGTTTCTAGAACTATTCTATTAAGTGATACATTTATGAATGGAGCAATGAGACATGAGCACTCCAAAGAAAAGAAACTGGAAAATGCTTAACTTCGTGCCAGGTTACAGGACAAGAAGTACCCATAGTGATTGCAGGAGATCTGTCTGCAAGAAGAAACAACCTCTAAAAACATGCTGACTGCACAGCCCAGCCTGTGGGCTCTGCTACTCCTGTCTGAACCCAAAGTGGCACAGTCCTGGCATACGGATGTCCTTAAAGATACAGTTAGATTCTCTGTTCAACTTGTAAGGATGTAACCATCCTCTCTGTTCAAAACCTCTCCCCAGAAGGCACTGACTGATTCAGAGCACAGAGGCAAGATTAGCAAAGCCTCACACATTTTGCCCTGCATACTAACACAGCTTCTGAGATGAAAAACAGCAAGCACTTTAGCTATCAAACACAGACGTCTCAGGGCACCTCTTGTGGTATGAGATGTCTGTCCAACAAGCTTGCTTGTATTTGCAGATGCAAAGGAATTAGGGGAATGCTGTGTTTCCTTCCCAGTGTTCCCCTTCCCTCTTTAGATTTAGTAGTAATAATAATTCACTGTGAGCATGTACAAGCACATAAGTTAGCAAAGCTCTCCACATTAATCCCTGCAGAGAAGTTAATTTTTGGCTGATATTTTAAGCTGAACTGCATTCTTTATTCCTATCAAGTTACTAGTCAACTCCCAGTGAGCATCTTTGTTACTATCCCAATTCCTTTGTGATACTCCCATACAGTTCTGAGACTGATACAAGAAGTGAAGAGACAAAAGATCAAACTTCCAAAAAAAACCCCACCAAAATAAAACAAAACAAAACAAAACAAAACCCTTGGAAAGTGCATTGCATTTCTGTGTAACACATCTTGCATGGGGAAAAAAAAAAAAAACAACAAAAAAAACACACAGAAGTTTTATGTCACAGAAGCAAAATGCATATATCTATTTGCAGGAGATATGTAAGACATGCCAAAAATCACCGAAAAAATTACATTCACAAACAGCTACATTCAACAGCTCTGATCATTATGATCAGACCAGGGAAAATATCGGGGGACAGACACTTGTAGGGGGCAATGCAATATTTAGATCTGTTTGCTTCATTTGTCACGGAATTTTGTGAATTCAGTCACTTCTTATCTCACAATTAAAGGATGAAGGAAAATAGCCATCCAATTCCCAGGCCATTCAATAAGTGAATATATCAGTAGGAAAAAAATGTACCTTGACGATCAAAATGATTTTTACTTTTTAATAGATATTGAAGGTACAGTACAAAAACATGCAGTATAGTAAGTGACACATCTACTGGGTTTTTATGGAAACATTGTCATGTTTGGGTGGAAGTTCATATAAAATTGAAGGGACCACTTATGAAATGCAGCAAGTTGTATCATTCAATTTCAAGAGCTGACTTTGAGATGCTGGAGCAGGTCCAAAGAAAGGCAACAAGGCTTGTGAAGGGCTTGGAGAATATGCCCTAAGAGAAGAGACTGAAGGAACTGGGAATGTTGAGCCTGGGGAAAAGGAGGTTGAGGGGGGACCTTATTGCCCTCTTCCAATATCTGAAAAATGCTTACAGAGAGAGCGGGGTTGGTCTCTTCTCACTGCTGAAAGGTGACAGGATGAGGGGAAATGACCACAAATTGTGCCAGGGAAAGTTTAGGTTGGATATCAGGAAAAGATTCTTTACAGAAAGGGTTGTTAAACACTAGAATAAGCTCCCCAGGGAGGTGGTTGAGTCACCATTCCTGCATGTGTTTAAAATCCATTTGGATGTGGTGCTCAGGGACACAATTTAGAGGAAGGTTGTTAGAGTTATGGTAGTATGTGTAGGTCGTGGTTGGACTCGATGATCTTTAAAGTCTTTTCCAACCTCGGTGATTCTTTGATTCTATGAGCACCCTAACATAAATCTGAAATCAAAGAAAGGAACCTCACTTGTAAAAGAAAAAGAAAAAAAAAAAAAAAAAAAAGAGAGAGATACAGACTAGGTCCCCACGCACCTGAACAAGAAGAGCTGAAGCCTGCCACTAGCAAAGCAAAACATGACAATTCAAAAATGTTTTGGGGTAAGTCAAGATCTGGAAGACTGATGGGGTTTAATTTAGGTAAGTATTGAACATAAGGCAAATACATTAACTGCTTGATTAAGAAACAGTAGCTTGGGCCCTGAACTAAAACCAGGCTGCCACGCGCTCATTTTGTGAAGTAAAAACTTACATAATAGCCTCAGGTTGGCTCAGAGTTCAGTGAGGAGTCAGACACCAGGATAGGCTGTCCTGAAGGGCTAACTAGGAATGAACCTATAGAGTTATCTCTGCTTTGATGGTCAGCAGAAGGGCAAGTAGAACATGATGTTTCTCTTCATAAGGATCAGGCCAAGAAAGGTTAGCACTAAGCAGTGTTTTAATAGAGGGAGAGCTAATAAGTGAGGAATTGATATTTCTGAGCACAGAGCCAGGCAGAGAAGCTTCCCTTGGTAGAACAAGCAGGAATTTCAGGAAGAGAGAGCTAAAGATCTCACAAGCCCAACAGGCAAATATTTGAAAGAATAATGACACAATAAACTTGGCATTTTACAGCCTCAGCTAATGAGCAAGCTTCAGCACTTACAGCTCTAACATAATTGAAAAGCAGAGCATTACTTAACCTATTTCTCATCAGTATAGGTGTTTCACCCTGAAGGCTCAGTTCAATCTCCTTCCCTCACTTCCACCAATGATTTGCTATGTGCATTTCTCCCTTCACTAGGGTGCCAAATTCTGCCTTCTGTAAAAGCAAGACTATTAATTGCAACAACCCTCTTCAGTATTTTCTTCTGTTCTTTGTTCCTTTCTGTTCTTTTACACCAAGGACCACTGCCTTTCTCTCTCTTCTGCAGTCATTTTAAACATATGCACTATTTCTAGAATGTCTATCAAAAGTCAAAAACATTTTCCTGTATATTTTGAAATATCCCTCTTCCAAAAAAAAAAAAAAAAAAAAAAGTAGGATTAGCAGATTCAAGAAGAAAAAAGAAGCTATCTGTCTGATTCAGTATAGCTGCTACAGCTTAATATGGTCAGATTTGGAAGTTGCCTTCAACCCACAACTCCTCCTCTAGTCAAGTTGAGTTGTGAGTACTCAATCTGCCCTTCTGATCAGCCTTAGATATAGCTCAGGATTCATATTTGACCTAATTTTCCACAGTGTTCAAAGTTTTCAGCAAGATAGCATCTGCTGGCCACTTCATTCATGTAAAAGGGGGTTCAACAACACTCTTAAGGAAGTGTCTTGGAAGCCATAATCCAGAAAGATAGGTTGAGTATTCACAACTCAAATTGACTGTAGGGAGAGTTGCAGGATGAAGAACATCTCCAAATCAGATTATATCAGGATGTAACAACTATACTGCTCTAATTAAGAACTCTACATTAAGAGAACCAGAATTCACCTCTTCTGCAAGAACTGTTGAAACCCTGCTTATCATTTCCTTGGAACTCCAAAATGGTCTCCAGCCAAACCAGAAAACCTAATCTATGTTGAGGTGTTGACATTGACGGAGATGGAAAAGAAAATCAAAGGAAAATCTATTTTCCTCTCTCTCTATAAAAATCTAATGGGCTACATTTGGCCTTAGATAAAGACATAAAAAAGAGAAGAAATCTGAATCTGCAGGTCACCCTTAGAGTCCTGACTAAATAATAGACTCAGTGTTGTCAGTGACCCCTCTTATAAGATGGTTACCTGCTGTTTCGCTTAGAGCAAATTGGACCTGCATGTAACCGATCCCACTGATATCCTTACAGCTCTAAGCGCATTACAAGGGCTGAAAGGTTTTAAATGAAAGAAGAAAAAAATATGTGCTTTCTGAAATTTATGTCTATAGACAAAGCTGAATGGTGGTAGTTTAAAGAACCCTGTGTAAACAGAAGTCGAGTACTGATCCTCTTTTATTTCTAATCTCTGCAGGAGGAGTAGAAGGCTCCAAAAGCAGCAGAAATTCTTGCTTGATAGAAGCAGCAACAAGGACAAGAGCCTTTGGATGTCTTCCTGAATACCAGGCGGGAAGCCAGGTCACTGATGCAGGAGAGTCAGGACAGAGGCTACAGGTTTGCTGCCCTGGAATGGAAGGACCTAGTCCTCTTCTGCAGAAATCTCCCTTTCCGTTGTGGAAGCTGCTGCTATGGTAACAGGATCAGAGGGCTGCACTAGTGAACCTGATCTCTCTTGCTGAAGTGGATGGGTTGCTGCTGTAGCTCAGAATGAAGCAACGCCTAGCAGGTAGTTCATATACCCATTGTAATCACAGCTCTCAGTACAAAACAGGTCCTTCTCACAGCACTCATCACTGAAACACAGCCACACCGTGGAAAGACAGTGTCGCAGAGAAAGGTGTTTTCCTGCTAAGCAAGAGCTACCCTTGTCAGCATAGACAAGCAGAACATAATGCAAATTTCTGCAAGTTTGCCATAAGTTTGGGAGCCACAACCTCTGTCTTGCACAGCCTGACACTTCCTGATTAAGTCTTACAAATAACAAGGCCTTATTTCATACCTTGTCTAGAAGGCAGTTCTTGAGGAGGCATCATGCATCCCAACATCACTCTGTACATTTGGCTTGTACAGGGGCCACGGAGAAGGGTATGATGAAGTATTGGCTTCAGTGGCCTACACTGTCTCGGGTGTTTCTTTTGGAGATTTGCTGTCCAGTTGTGGCCATGCAGCCTGCACAGCTCATGACTGCAGACACACCCAGGGTCCATAAGGATTAGGGTTCTGGATGTATTCTGGGAAAATCCAAGCTGCTTGGATCCACCCTCAGTTGACTCCATCAGCTGTTGCAGGACAAACTGTTCTGTATTATACAGGGAAATTCTCACTATCACTGCCTAGTGAAAAATGACATTCTTGTAAACACTGCATTATTAGTTTCGGAAAGTTTTGGTGTTAATTAACAGAGTGGCCCAAAGAATCCAACCACTTACATTGAGCAAGGCACATGCCAAAAAATGTGCTACCTCAAAGAACTTGTTGCTAGAGAGGACAAGATTAGAAGCAGGAAATCATTACATCTATCTGTCACTCTAAGAACTAAACGACAAGATCAAAGACATTCTTTCCTTCCTAAGCCTAGCACATGACAAAAAAATTCAGCTTGATTTTGAGCCTTCTATTTCACTTTAATTTGACTACTAAAAGTAATACTGATTATCCCAAGAGGAAGAAAATATTTCTTTGCTTCTTTGAGGTACTATGACAATTAACATGGATATAACTTTTTTAGGAAGCTACAGAAATGGAAGGCACTGTAAAAGTTCAAAGCAATATTATTATATGGCTCAGAAAATGATACAATATGCTGACAGAAATTATGCAGTATAGTGCTTAATAAACTTACAGCCAGCATAATAAAAATTCTGTCAGTAATAAACTCCTGTCCCAGTTGACTGAGGACCTGCATTGCCAAAACCTATCTCCTCCTTGCAGATCCTACAGCATTGCACCTTCACAGACAGTAAAACGGTACCCCAATGACATTGTCAGCCTTTTTATTATCTACAGTAATGAAAAATACAAATGCTTCACTTTACAATTCTTGTGCTTAATGCTAAGTAGATGCATTAACAGAGCGATACAAATTTATGCACACACAAGTGAATGCGTTTGCAACTAAGTGAGTAAGTAACCGTCCTGAATAAAATATCTTAGAAATAACCTCTATTCCCTCTTTACTGATTCTCTTCTTTGCCATCCCAGATGTTAAAATGCTGCGTCTTATTACAAAATCATCTGGACAATCCATTCTTCTGCTTTACCTGGCCCACAAAGCAACCAACACATGTGAAAGCCTTAAAAAGTGATACAAAATGACAACGTAGAATTAGTGGATATTTGTTCACTACTAGTAAAATGGTAGTTTTTCCTATTTATCGTGTAGCCATGTGTGATGTAGCTGTGTGCCCAAGTGATCACAAAAAATAAACATGGCACCACAAATGCCAATGCCCACTAACATCCATGCATCCATTTCTAAGGGCCTTTGATTTACTTGTTAGTTGTAAATGATTTGGTCATTGATTATCTGATTGAGAATAACATCTTGTCCACTCAGCTGTCAGTACACTACAGAAGGAGAACAGGAGGAAGAATAATTTGTAAATAACAGGGAAAGCTGTTTACATAAACAGATCGATAGACAAAATGCATAGAGAAAGTGGGGCCTATTGATAGATGAGTCATAAAGAGAATTGGCTAGAATTCATTAAGTAAGTATTACCAGTTCACAACCTTTAACCATCACACCATGGCAGATGATGTATTTCAGATGACAGGCTTCAGTAGTTGCAGAACAATGTTTTGAAGTGTTTAAACACCTATAAAATACCAGTTTGAGTGAAGCATCAGCACCATTTTTTCCCCCTTTATGGAGGATAGGCTACATTTCAGGGTTTTAATTGAATGCACATAAGACTTAGAAAGAAGTATTCCTTGTCTGAATATTAACAGTCATGAATTATCTTATCATTAAAGGAAAAGAATTAATCAACAGTGTCATGAGTCAAACTTCTGAAATCTAGCACGAGTGCACTATGCATGATCCACACCTTTCTGTTCACTTCAAAGCTGCCAAGAGTAGCTTTTTGTGCTATACTACTTATTTCTGTTTCCATTCAGTACTTTGTCTTGTGGTATTTCAATCTGAAAGTTTAATACAGACCATAAAAGCCCAGATGCAAGCTGTGTCTTCTATTCTTACACTTCATTTACCATACTATACCATAACTAACATTATTAACACAGAGAAACTGCCTCTTCTATGTGAACTGAACAGCAATCCATAAGCCAAATTCAGTCTAATTCTAACACAGAGCACAGAGCCATAACAAAAAGAGCACACACAAGCTGTGAGGATTGGGTCAAAGGGGTGGAGTGAGAACGGAGCCCTGGGACACCCTGACACCGGAGTGGAGTTATCCAGTCTCTACAGATACCTTTTATTTCAAAGGCTATTGCAGCTGTGTGTCTTCCAGAGAGATCACAGCAGGTCAGGATGGCAAAGTACTCGTCTCATCCGTAGGTGGGACATCCAGATTAAAGGGAAAGTTGCTGTCTGCATCATCTCATTCAAGCACCGTGGGGTAGACAGCACTGACTCTATCCTTAACTAGTCAAGATGAGTGATAAAGTATGGCTGGTCAAATAGCTTCAGAGGGAAGCAAAATCCTTTACAGGACACCAACTGTGAGGCTGGAAAAGTGCTATCACCAATGCTACAGCCACAAGTCTTTATCTGAATCCTGAATAGCCATCAGCTATTGATGCTTAAGCATCAATAATGAGATTCTTTTCTTTGCATATGTTGTATGAGAGCTCACAACATGGAACTGATTCACAGAAAAAAATATTCTGTGAAATATATGTTGCCTAAGAACAGCCTGAATCTTTCTTGTAACAAATATTTTCTTAAGGATCCTAAAAAAACTGCAACAAATACAACAAAATAGATGAGCAAGTCATTTGACATAGGAAATGTCTAAGAAGGAAGTACTTTTTCAACACACTGATGTGAAGAACAGTACAGATTTATTGTACTGTGAGAAATGCAGGAATTCTTTTGATATATTTACAGCGCTGTTATCTTGTGTTAAACCTTCTAAGGATATTATGACCAAACACCACAAGGCCTTCCCAGAAATGTAGCATTAACCTAATAAACACATAAATAAACCAACATTTCTTTGTCATTTATTGATTTCCTAGAGGCTTGTGGAATACAAAAAACAGGCCTCTGGAATTTAAAGCAGCATTGTCTTATGCAGTTGAAAGGCAGAAATCAGAAGGACTTTCTGCAACCACAGTCTGAGATGTGAAGAGAATATAAGAAGCTGAAAGTTGAAGGAGAGGAAACAGATACAGAACTTCTGTGAAGCCAGAAATAACATGGGTATCAATCTCTTATTCACAGAACCCCATCAGTTCTCTCTGTCACAGCGATCTATGATCAGCATTTAACATTGGTAGCCCACAGTGGAATCTAGAATTTAGAGTTTGGCAGTTTGAGGTGAGTTCTCATGCCACAGTGCCTTTGCTGAGATTTCTCCTTTGTCCACAGAATTGTGATATGGATACAAGTAGAATAATTCAATGAAGAAGCAAGAAAAAGAGCTTTGCTCTCCCAACACACCTACTTCTTTTCTTTGTTTCCTCTCACCTAAATGGCAGTGGCCAGTGGCAACACATTTTTATCATTATTCAAGCACTCAGTCTTTATACAAGTTGCTTTGAAACGTGGTTTATGAAGATACTCGGTTTGGACAAGAAGAAACATTTGGGGGAGGATTTCGTGAAGCAGAAATAGCATAATTGTTGATAAGTGATAAAACGCTGTGAACACCACAACATCTGTGGTTAAAAAGGGTTGTGGATATAAGCAACAAATGGAACCACAAAACTATAAATGCAAACACTTTATAGGTCTGTGTATATAAAGGAAAGCGGAACATAGAGACAGCGGAATAGCTCAAATTCCAATTCAGCTATCGTATTTGCAGAGCTTGATTTATAGATTTTAATAGTGCATCTTCTCTACACTGGAGCTGTCTTAAGCATCATTAAATTACTAAAATTTGTTGCAAGCTAAGAACATACATATGCTCTTACAACAGCTCAGTTCAAATAGCATAACTCATCTGACAGCAATTGTAAATTACTGTAAGACGAGTCTGAATCAAGTGAACCCTCATGTATCACCCTACTCCCATTACCCCCAAAATAGCAAATAACTCCAACAACGGAGAAAAAAATAACAACCATCTTCATTTCCAAGACTAAATCAGGGAAATCAACGATCTGAGTATTTTCCTTCTTCTAAAGCCAGAATCGCCAATCTGTCTACTAGGCTGTGTGATGCTCTGAACCACAAAAAATTCTGATCTGCTGCAAAATTATAATATATCTTTAGGAGAGAGTCTTCCCGTGTCCACTATGAGCCATAAAATCTACAGAGGAAGCACTGAAGTCAAGCCTGTAGTTGTTTGTTTTCATTCTTTTACTTGAACCCAAAACAAAAAAACCAACAAACATGCCAGGTAAAGTGGATTCAAGAAAGGACAGCATTGAAAGATTCTTCTGAACACCTTATGTTCCTCAAGTAACAAATCCAGGAAAAGTGTTAGACCTCTTATCTCACCTTTGCACATTTTTCTGAGAATATAATTGACCTAATGTTGCCTCCCAGCCTGCATCCCCCTTGAGTTAAAATCCTGATCGGTATATAATCATTAGAAGCTCAGAAACAGAGATGAGTGAAGCTACAATTTTGCTGCAAATTATAAAATCCTTTCGTTCATAACCATGAAGAAAAATATCACTGCCTTTGTCTCTTTTTGTCTTTCAATCCAACTAGATGCACAGGTGACAGGTAAGCAGTACTATGGCCAAAAGGATGCTATGGCAATGAGATAGCTTCAAAAGTTGCCCATTGGTCTTTCTCTGCAGTTTCGGAATACCAAACGTGGCACAAGGAACGCATTGCTATCCCTTTGCTACCCCACCAGCTGCTTGTTAAATATCATCTTCTATGTGTGAAAAGCTGATTCTGATTTCCAGAGAACCAGCTGCCTTGAGAGAACTTAGGAAGAAATCAAAACTATGTAGTCATTGTTCTTTCCAGTTTGAATGTTTCCCTGTAATTTGCCAAGATTATTTTTTTCCCCACACCAAGTAAAGATATTTTGCTACAGGAAGGAAATTCCACACTGCATTCTTCCAAATGAAATTAAATATTTAGTCATACCTTTTTTAACAGATGAATATCTTTCAGGTCTTGGCCACAATTTATTGCCCTGTAACAAAAGCAAGACCCATTTTCAGAGCTAGGCTTAAACCATTTTTGCATGCATAGAGGCTGATCTATTTCTCAGTTGTTGAGCTGACATCTCCTAGCTACAGTCCAAGTTTTAGTATTCCAGTTCTCCTGGGTAAACTCTATTACATGATGCTGGCTTTCGACCATGTAAGCTATTATTTCCAAAGGGCAGGAGAAGTGTGTGGAATTTTAAAAAGCAAGGGCTATATTTCTAGCATTTCTCTTCTGAGTGATAACCATAATTCTCCTTTGGGGTAGCATTTTTATGAATGGATTTCAACGCTAGAGAAAATGAAGTAGTCTCACTGGTACACCGTTTTACAGACAGGGAATGGTCAGAAACAAGAAACTTGCATTCATGGCAAAAACTTCAAAACTGGAGTCAGGACTGCGTCATTCTTCAGTAATCCACAAACATCTCAATTTTGGGTACACAAGGATTTCTTGCCTCCCATAATGCAGCTCTTCTAAGGCGTTAACAACACTTCTGTGTTTGGCCTATGACTCTACAGGAGTATCAGTACTGCTATTAAAAGCCAATAGCAGATCAAGGTTGAACATTTTGTCCTCTAGGCCTGAAGGTGAAGCCCTACCCCCTAAACTTAATCACCTGGCTAGCCTTACTTCCCTTTCAACAAGAGAGTACTAAGGACAGACTGCATTTAATAAGCCTTAACCAGAAATCCTCAACAATCTGACCTTAGAAGGGCTAACTGACAACAGCTCCAGCTCCCTCAAATCCCCTGTCTTCTCTTCCTCAGGGAGCTGGTTCAATTGCCTCACTTAAACCACTGTATGACAGAGGTTTGCTACTCAGCTAGTTATTCCCAGGTCCCTACCTTACTTTCTTATTTCTAGAGACTGGCATAAGCCTTCTCTTTGATGTGGTATTTTCCATATAAAGCTTCTCAGGAGAAGACTGTGCTCTGCAGAGCGTTATGTATGGCTCCCAAAGGCATTGAATTATACCTCAGCTCTGTTACTAGAACTCCTTGTTATTAACTTTACTGCTCTGTGCTATGTATTACAGTACGAAGCAGCCCAGGCGCCCACCAACACTGGAGCACTGGGACCAAACAGGTGGTTAGTCATTAAGAAGGGAAAACCAGAAACAGAAGTGCTTGCCAGTGGCCAGGAAGAGCAGATTTACAACAGCAGCTCATCCAAGCTCTTCTTTCTCTCTCAGGAGATAAAGGCTACATTTTAAGTCAGTTTCCCCACCAAATAACCCAGAAGGAATTCTTTAAAATGACTCAAAACATTCCTAACGCACTTCCAAACCATATCCACGTGAAACACAGTTGTCATGAGCAGTGTCCTGGTGTTATCTTACTGGCTGAGAAGGACGTATAACTTACCTGCTAAAAAATACTTGTAAATAGCCACTGTTCTCTACAGACCATACCAAACTTTGGGATATCTCTTCCACTCTCCTGTACATTCTCCATTTATTATAGCACAGTTTTTGGTAAGCAGTTTGTCTGCAAAGTACTGTGAGTCAAAAAGAAAACCAAAAAGAAAACCAAGAAAATCAAGTTTTAATGATCATATTTTAGTCCCTTAACAATTTGGAGAATGATTTCTTTCTCACTTTCACAGATGAAGCTAAAAGTATACCTAGGAAAGGCAAAATAAGAATGTGAAGTGCTTCTGAAGATCACATTTTGTCAGAACAAACAACAAAGAGCCATGATCCAGAGAAGACAGAGCACCTAAGGGGCTATAAAACTAACAACACTCAGAGGAATTTCATCAAGAAAAATAGACAACAAATACACAGACAATATTAAGATTATAAAACACTAAGTGAAATTTTTGTAGTTCCTCAAAGACAACTTTCCCTTTCATTAAGCAGTGGGGCACAATACTCCCACAGAAAACACAATCTTCCACCTCCGCAGAATGTCATATTAAATACTGTTCATAAGAACTTAAGATAAATAAGCATTCAGTTCCCACCATCTTGTCCATAACACAAATGATGCATTGATCTTTTTGAAAAGCAAACCTCACTGACACCCTACATAAAAGCAGGATGGAAGAAGAGCAACCCCCATTTCAGTTTCACACTACAATCTCCTCCAAAATGGAAAACATTTCTCATTTTGCCTTCTAGGGACTAACACAAAGTAATACTTTTCTGTATCAGAATCTTGTGCCTCAGTTTTAAGTTAAACAAAGTGCCTCTGCCACCTGGGTCTGTGTGCCTTCTTCTGCCTCTGCTGGTCCCTCCTGTGACTACAGAGACACCCTGTGAGCCCACTGCCACAGACTTCCCTGAGGCAGCAAGATGCTATCAGCCAAGCAGGGCTGATACAGCCCATGCTT
This sequence comes from Lagopus muta, assembly GCF_023343835.1. Taxonomy (NCBI): domain Eukaryota; kingdom Metazoa; phylum Chordata; class Aves; order Galliformes; family Phasianidae; genus Lagopus; species Lagopus muta. Next base: position 42,703,452 of record NC_064438.1, read on the forward strand.
ATGTCCAGTGTTGACTGGCCACAATCATGGTCTGTGAAGGACACCACCTCAGGAAGCCCAGAGTGAAAGCAAATTTCTGGCTTATTAACCTAGATACATAAAGCTTTAGAAAACCTGGCAAGAGGGAGTAAACTTCTGTCCAGGTAATCACTGCTCATTTACTCCCATATTTCTGATTGTGCTGTTCTGAGACACTCAGTAATGGCCAAACATTTTCTGCTTTCGCATTCCTGACCCCTTGATCTTATAAGTCACCCCAAAGTCAATCATTTCCAGTTCCCATTGCGTTCCTTGTATCTTTCCTTCACACATTCACACAAGCTTACAGAGCTTCTATCTCTCCTTGTCTTCAAATCTCTTCGAACAAAGAATCACCTTCTTCAAGGACAAACTGGATGACAGTTTCTCAGCTTGTGCAGACATGCTTATTCGTTCCTCTCAGAGTGCTTCTATCCCTTGAAGTTCATTATTTTAAAATTAAAGCAGAATATTTGAGACCCACTTCTGAGAAAACCTTGAATTGAAATAGTCTTACAGCTGTGTGCTGTGGAAAGCTCTTATGTACCATTCCCATCCATCATCACATCTGATCTGGAGTTTAGTGCCAGATCCCATCCACACACACGTTCTCCTGTACAGCCCTAGCCAGGTACACAAGGCTGCATGAAGCAGCCCAGGGGTGCAGGTTCCTAAGGATATTTTCTGAAACCAGAGCTTAGCATTTAAAAGGCTTTTAGAATACAGGCTCAAACACAAGAAAACCACAAACTCATTGTAACACTGAAAAAAGTCATTGCAGGTCCTTTCACAACCTGAACACACAACTCAAAGATTACTGAGACTTGCTACAACAGCTAAAGTTGTGCTTCTGCCAGCAATGGGACTTCTTTGACTCATTATAATGACTTTGATCCAAAAAGACTACTGCAGGTGATAGATGCCTTAGAAAGCATTTGTTTTATATATGTTAATGTGCTTAGAGCAGATGCAAAATTATGTTAAAAGATGAATTACTATTCCTTGTAAGGAATGCTGTAGAGCTCTGTGCACAGGAGGCTGTCCATAGTCTTAACGTTGTTTTTCTTCTCAAACAAAGCCACCTCCATCCTTATTTTCGCGGCTCAATGTAGCTGCCCTGAACTCATCCAGACAGCTACTTTTTTTTCCCTTGTAATTACACTGCCATCTAGTGCTTCTGGCACAAAATGCAACTCCTCTCTTCGCGAACTTGTAAAAAAAGATTAAAAAGTTCTAAGGCTCATGTCAAATATCAATTTTTCATTTGAAAATCTATCTTTGTGATACTGCTATAGATTTTTCACAGCATAGATCCGACTTGCTGTAATGAGGTTTTTTTTGTAGCCTGAAGTATGAGCTCACCATCCTGACTGCCTTGGCCGCAGGATGCTTTCAAATCTCATGTCAGTCACACTCAATGAACTGAAATAGCATTGCTGTTTATCTGGTTTGGGTTAGGATTAAGAGACTTTTCACAGGGAATTAGGTCTCAGGAGGAAAAGGAGCAGCTACAGTCAAGGAGCAACGTGAACAGTGTTCATTAGCTTCATGAATGCAGTGTTTGAAAAAAGATGACCACTGATTCAGCAAGCAAACTAGGCCTTTAGTTTTCCTTTCATGTCATTTTACTTTTTTTTTTTTTTTTTTTTTTTTTTTTAAAGTAAGAATTACATCAGTTTCCTCCATGAAAAGAGAGTGCCTAGAGGTTTGCATTTCCATGAGCACATTAGGTACTCCAGCATTTTATAGATGCATTAGAACAACTCTCATCTCATGTCATGATATATACAGAAACTGTGGAAGCTCTACATCACTCCCACTGCATTCACACAGTTTTTTCCAACCTACCCTATTCATCTCCATTCTACTGGTCTTATTTTCTCCAAAAGATTTTTTTGTAGGCAGAGGCAGTTTTTGATGCTGTGTCCAGGTTTCAGCTCCCTTACTGCATCACTTCTGTTTTTCTATACTGTGAGACTGTTGGACAGAGGAAGTGCTAGACACCCATGTACTACTGATGGTACATGGCATCAGGAGAGTACCCTCAGAGGACAAACCAGACATCAGACAGCAACATGCCCTTGCAGCCCAGGAAACCCACCATACCCTGGGCTTCCAAAGAACCGTGGCCAACAGGGCAAAGGAGAAGATCCTGCCCCTCTGCTCTGTGCTGGTGAGACATCACCTGGAGTACTACATCCAGATGTGGAGTACATCGAGAGACATGGACCTGAATGCTTCATTCCTGGAGACATTAGAAGTCAGACTGAATGGGGTTCTGAGAACCCTGAGCTGTAGGTACCCCTGGTTGTTGCAGAGGAGTTGGACTACATGAGTTTTAACAGTCCCTTCCAATTTAAGCAATTCTGATTCTATAATTTACCTTCTTGCTCTTAATGCAAAGCAGGTATGAGGATTTAAATTGCAAGATCCCAGTGTTTCTTGAAAATGGTATCAGCGTGTATAATTAGTTAATAAGATTTGCTTTTCTAGAAACAAACTATTTGATTTTCCATAGGCACTTTTTTTTTTTTTTTAAATGAGAAACAATAAGGAAGCTACCTGTACTTCTCACCAAAAAATGAACAAAGAAATTCAAACTAAATAAGGACATTTTCTTCAATTACTTGGAAATGTGAAGAGTTGTGGTTTTTTTTTTTTTTTTAAGATAATCCTTATGGTGGTAATTACTTCATCTTAGATCAAAGGTTCCCAGACCTGGGCTGCACCACATTAACTGAGAGTACTGGGCTCTATTTTCTGTTGACAACTGTATTTCACTGAGCCATCCTCTCTTATAGTTGAGCATTTTGAGATGCATTCATGAAGAGCTAAAAATCAAAATGACTGTTTTCCTGATCTAAGTGCTTACACTCAAACACTGAACACGAACAGAAAAGACATTTTAAAAATAAAAAAAATTACCACTCTAACACTTCTAGACTAATTTGATCTCCAGTTTCCAGAGATATGCCTCAGCTTAACCTAGGGCATGCAAAAGAAGTAAAGAAGAGGTTTAATGCAATAATTACAAAGTTACTTTTGTCCTCCAGGAAATGAGATTCTGAAGGACTGTGATCATAGTGGTTTGTGATTACCAAATAGTGGTGTTGAATGGTAAGAAGAAGCCTAAAGGGCACAGAAAAGACACCCAAGGCACTTAAATTAAATATCAGATAAGACTCGCATAATAAGTTCAGTTGTTTTCAACTCACCATTCCAAATTCAGAACTAGAAATTTACTTTTGATGCAGTGAGAACAAGATGAGGCTGCAAAATGAATGCTCGTGAGTAGCCTAAAGAAAAACAGTGCTGTTTTGCAGAAATTTAAAAACCCCAACAATGTTGTTTGTAGGAACTAACCTAAAAGTCACATGGCAGAGAATAAGGGACAGAATCAATTTTAATGCAGCACTATGTAATCGAAGTGGTAACTCCAGTAATGCTTTCTTACTGGAGAGACATCTTTCACCAACAGAAGCAGAAAACAGCATTTCCAGAGCAATTCATGTCCATTGGCATGATAGCCAGGAAAATGTGTCTAGCATCATGGAATTTCTCCTCCCCTTTTAAAGTTGAATCCAGAAGTTTGAGGCCTGGAGAGTGGAGTAAAAAATAATTAAAAAAACTGAAGCTAGACCCAAAAGGTTACTCAAGGTAAAAAAAAAAAAAAATTCTCATGTAAACTTCAGTATATACCTGAATTGCACTACCTGCTTCCACACTTGTAAAAAGACTGTCAGCTTAAGCTCACAAGACTTCAGTACTCAGCAGTTTTGTACAAATGACCCTTAAGTACAGTTTAATCCCTTTAAATAAATGCAAAGGGAAAAAAAAAAGAAAAAAAATATACACAAAAACCATCATAATAAAGAGAAGCAGAATGTATACTGAGCACTATAAATAATGTTCATATCAACAGCAAAAGTCCTGATTTTATGATATTTGTTAACAAGGATTGTTTGGCATTTGAAAAATTGTTCCAATCCAGTTAACATAGGGGCAATCATCTTTACTAGGAATCACAATGATAAAAACTGGCAGCTTTCTTGCTGGAGGACATCATGATCCATTAACAAAAGCAGTCACCACAAATAAAGGGGTTTTAAATGCTTTATTTGTCCATTTGAAATGATTAGTATTTATAATCAACAACATAAATCTACCCCTCAGTGAAAGACCTGACAGCTTGTTACTGGCAAGGATATTACAGCCTGCTGAAGGGTGAAGAATTACACACAAGAGTGAACAACATTATATCACTATTAGATCCCTTATTCTCTTCATAAAACAGTTTAATCCTCTAACATTAATAAGTTAAGATTAGAAAAAATAATCAATATTTTCAGTGACAAAATACATTGTGCTTAGTACACAATATGACAGTAGTTTATTACATTAGTGCATTAAAGGGTAGTAAAAAAGACCAACTGGACAACTCCTTTGGATAAACTGCATCTTTGCTAACCTCTCTTATACGACACTGCTTGCAGCCCACACAAGCTAACATGAACTCTTTAAGAAACGTGCTACTAGGAAAAATCATCACAGCTGAAACAAGTTTATTCTGAGAACTTATTCTTCTGTATTCATATTACTTGAATATAAGGACCTTAAGTTAAATTCCTTCACATCTGGATCCCAGTGACATCCCTTCTGAAATCAAGCAAATAATGAACAGATTTGCACCCACACTGTGACTATCAAAATGCAACAACTGGAAAGCTGGCTTTCATTTTTTACACAGTTAAATAAACAGTTAATATTTGAAAGTCCTCTACAAGAGTTTTAAAGTTCAGTCATTTAGATCATTCTTCAAGGTTACTGCTTGTGTGAAATCTGCACTTATGAATGATTCATAACCAATTAATAGTGGTATCAGTGTTAATTGTTGAAAGAAATAAAACACTCATCTCTACTTAGGAAATTGAGATCTCTCCAAAACTTGACTTGGAAGATAACCTTCTTAAAAAAAGTCTAGTAATAATTTGTGTTGCATTAACTCTACCTTAGCTGAAAATATCAAAGAGCAAAGTCAATCCTCACTGAAATTAGCTTTCAGAATAAAATGGATCAGAGTAATATTTAGTATAAGTTGAAGTATATTGCAAATCTGTTTCTCAAAGATGAGATAATGCATGCTACAGAGAGCCTCATACAAATATTAGTGCCCCATCACACCTCCAGAACTTCTTGTTCGCCAGTTAGAAAAAGGATGCAGACATGGGATACATTTTGTTATGGAATAGACATCATTTTCATTCAAAAATGACCAACAGAAAAATTCAGAAGCCAACTCATGAAGACAGCGTTTGCTATCTCACTACAATCTGGATGGTTTTTTTTGATAGCACAGTAACTTCAAAAAACAGCGAAGTAGCAACAAAAGAGAATCCCTCTTTTCTGAAGGATCCAGAATTCAATCTGAACTTTACTCCATGCAGCCTAGGAGTAGGGATACTGTTGGACAGTAGTGCAGCCTGATACACCAAGCAATTCCATCTGTATCCATCTGCTGTCACCTTATGATTAGACTTCAAGGACTTAAGATACATATATTTTTCATTTCCTTTTATGCAAGGACATGATAGTACCCATACCTTCTCTGTGCTACAAAAACAACCATCTGAGTAACATTTTTATATACTTCAATTTCCGCTCAAAGTTTTAGATCTATCACAAACGAGAGAAGGATGCTCAAGCTTCTAAAAGACAGTTTTTCCACATTTAGCCTGGCATAAATTAAGTACCCAGGACCCATTTTTTATTCTTGTACAATGCAAAACAAAAATAAACCACCAAAACAAACAAACAAAACCCAAACAACAACAACAAAAAACATCATTCCATAAAGGCTATCAATAATTAATTGATTATTAATCTTTTAATCTATTTCAACCCTTTTTTTCTTTTTTAAAAAAGGAGGTAGTTGAAACTTAAGGCACATCCTGCATTGCCTAATCACCCATAAGAGATTTCCCTTCTGCTCAAAAGAAATATTTATAAGGCTAGAGATAAATGTTGGAAGTTGTAATCAAACACACCTTTAGCATTGTAATGTTTGAGACTCAGACTGTAGCATAAATAGACGAAACATTGTTTTTCTTAATACAGGAAAAAACAGGTTCTTCATCCAAATGAAATCTGAAAGTAATTATAGTACAGCTGCATGGGGCCAGTAGATCATTAGGCTTATTGGTATTTAATTCTTACAGTGAAAGGAATGGACACAGTCACGTTAGTGTTAAAAAAAAAAAAAGCAGCTTGAGAGGCACTTATCTTCTGTTAACTTTCAAATTTGGCTTGAAAATGAGATAGGAAGTTAAGATCTGATCATTTTTGAATAAAAGGATTTATGATTTTGTTTTCATCGTTACCTTGAACTAAAATTTACCCCCAGAATTCTAAGAGTAAAAATTCCATAGCAACCAGGGGATGAAACTTACACTGGTAACTAGTAATGTAAAGCTTTATAAAATAACAGGGTGAGAATTCAGATTCTTTGCCAACAGATCAGTGTCAGTGTTAAGCTGTCCCCAAAGTTTGAGCTGACTCTTCTTCAAAGTATGATGATGACATTCTCCAAATGCAAAAGCTACCTCATCTAGCTTCAACATGGAAGTTGTCAAACTGCGCAAACTCAAACGAGCGAGTTCCAATAGCAGCCCAGCCATTACTTGGTTGAGAAATGGTGACGTTCTCCCAGAGCGGATAACCATTTAACAGTCCTGAGGCAGAAGTGCCCTGGCAGAAAAAAGGGAAAGAGTTTGTTTTGTGAAATCCAGTGATCAAGTGTATTCACACCAAGACAATCTGTATGGCAGACGAGGCAAGTCAAAAAGATGTCCAGGGAATTTTCAACTACACTTCATATGCTTTCCATGCAGAGGCGCTTCAAAATATTGCTCATCCAGTGCCTATCAGCTCTGTGAAACAGATCTAACAGGCTTTTATATAGTGTATATAAAAGATTTATCTTTCCCAAACTCTCAGCTTGCAAACTCAGTGCAGAATCTCAAAGGTAAACTGTTTTTCCTCTTGCATCTGTATCATATTCCTTCAAATGCTCACCTGTTTTGAGGTGTTTAACAAAAGTAGAACTACCTGGAACTACAAACAGTTCTATTCCATGACACACCTGGCATTAATTCTGCAGAATTAGACATAGGTCAAAATAAAAGAATTATGTATTTTAGTCATCAAACCAAGGAGAGAAAGGGATTTAGGAACTTTTAAGTAGAATGTTACCATTAATGTTCAGAACAGTTAAAATTTATCTTGCCAATATTAAATTGAAGGGGGGGAACATTCTAGTTTACCTGTACTGAATCTATAAAAATTACAAATATATGTAAAAACAGACTGTTTTTCAAAAAGCCTCCTCTACAGTTCTTTTATTACATCAAAGGCATTTTTGGTACATGCAACTCTATAGCATCATGATTTGAAGACCAACATCATTGTTTTCTGTTTTAGATAATTTACACTCATTTTTAGTACTCCGTTCAGGCTAGCAAGTCTCAAACTTCATTTTACAGATAGCAATTACTGTCATAAGTGTGGCTATACAAACATTTGTGAATGCCTCAGATAAAAGCATTCCTTTGTCTATCAATACAAAAGCAGAAAAAGCAAAAAAACACCAAGCCAAACAGCTTCTAATGTTCATAGACAGTTTATCTGTTAGAGACTTAGCACAGAATTTTACAGAGTTTGTTACAGTACAAGATATCTTCAGAGGGGATTTAAGCTTCCCAATTATTTTACATCTCTTGCAGTTGCAAAGGTTGTATTAGCCAAGGGGGTTAGGCACCCAGCTGAGGAATTTAAAGCCCTTTATTTGCAACAATGTCATGTCCAGATAAATTGCACAGGTATATTTAAAGTTTGGTATCACTCTTCTCACTATGATAAAAAAATGCAGAAACACCACACGAAGATCCCACACTTTGAGTAGGCTTCTAATCAACAATAGGCCATTTTTCACATCAAAACAATGCCCACGCTTTCTCAGCACAGGAAAGCAAAATGGCAGTTCATTCAAGTTCCCTAGATCCAAGTCCTTAAGAGGCATCATACACAGGGCCTTAACATGCAAAGATAATTGGAGTCAGACTTATAAAACAGTTAAGTAGTTCACCAAGAATCTTCAGAACAGGTAGCCAGGTCATAATCATTCTTTTCCAGTTACTTTCTATACCCTCTCCATTTTCTCAAGATCTCTTCAAAAATACAGGAAATAGAATGAGTGGTATTTTAGTCTTTGTTTATATTAAAAATATATATCAATGTTTTATACAGGATCACCTCATGCAAACAGTAAAATAGCATGCTTTTGTCTAAACCATTTAGGAATGGAATTTTCATAGCAGATTTTCCAGCTTCTTGACCATGCTCTTACCTGGATGTTGAGAGTAAGTGTGTGCCAAGCATTATGTCGGACACCAGAAAGCCCTTTCATTAATATTTCTTCTCCAGCTGCAAAACATGCTCTAGGTTAGCAAAGTGTCATTTAACTTTTGCTTAGACTGCCAGATAGCATCAAGCTAGCAAAAGGAAAGCATTTCATTTTCAGACATGTTCAGGACCACCATCTTACTACAGAGGTGTAGTTTACTGTTCTGTTAGGAGCTTTTTTCCCCACTGAAGATTTCATCTTTTGGGAGTACAGGTTAACCAAGTGTGACAGTAGCTAGCACACCACTTACTCTACTAAACTTTTTTTATGTATTAGAAGATTTTAAATTCAGAGGTTTTGAGATGCCACAATGTAACATTGTTTAGTTCTAGTCAAAATTTAATCAAAGCTAAAATCAGGAGAGAGACTCGGGGAAAAAACACAAAACAACTAAGCACTAGAAGAAGAATCTTCAATTATTCAGTTGGCAGTTTCAGCTGCGAGGTAATTTACCACACAGACACCTTCTTAGAAAAATATAAAGATGATGAAAAATAGCTATGGAGGAAAAAAATACCTTATGGCCTAACAAGCATGCCCATCTGAAATAATGAAGTCATTAATCACATTCCCCTCATTTCAGCACGGAAAAAAGTTATTTTCTACTAGGCAATGCTGACATGTCTCAAGAAATAAACAGTGCAGTTCATTCTAAACCCAAGTGTATGCATGTATATACAATAAATATATATATTTATTACACCCAGGTGAAACTTAAGTTGTTGTGGATTTAAACATGAGGTTCCCCTGGAATCAGTGTGTTAAGAGAAGGTAATAGAATTCCCAAGCTACACGTACTCTGCCTACCCATAGAGAAGAAGTAGAAAATGAGCAGGGATCTTACCAAGACTTATACATATCTAAAGAGAGCATTAAGAGGCTGGGGCCATGTTGTTTTTTCGTGGTGCCCAGGGACAGAACAAGGGAGAAATTGGCACAAACCAGAATGTAGAAAGTTTCACACGAACGAGGAAAAACTTTACTTCAAGGGTTACAGAGCACTGGGACAGGCTGCCCAGAGCAGTTGTAGAGTCTCCTCTTAAGATATTCAAAACCCTCCTGGACATTTTCCTGTGAAACCTGCTCTAGGGAGCCTCTTAGCAGGAGAGTTGGACTAAATGATCTCCCGAGGTCCCTTCTAACCCCTACAGCTCTGTGATTCTGGAAATATTTGAAAGGATGGATATCCAGAAAGCTGAGAATGAGAAGTAGAGCAGCCAGTAACCTTCAGATGATCTAGCCATATACAAAATGCAACCACTGTTACAGCACAATGAATCAAATTCATAGTGATTGCAGCTGAGTAACAAAACCAGAATGTTCATCATTTCTATCAAGGCTATCAGTGCAATACGTCCATCTATCAGCATCCAGTTTAGGAAAGGGCTTCTTACCTAGGTCACCAGTGACTCTGTAGGTGCCATCTGCATAAACCCAGAAGAAAACTCCTTTGGTACGACGAACATATATCCCACCATTGTCTACTCTTCCAGCAATGAACACACCCCCATCAAGTGGCTTTTCTATGTAGATGTCACAAGTGACTGTCAGATTTACCCTGTAAGAGAAACAGTGTGTTTTAACAGGCTGAAATTATTTGATTTTTTTCCTGAGGTAATACTTCATCTCAACTGTAAAGTACCACGTTATACATTTAATTACAACTGTTAAGGAAAATAACCTACCATCAGGCAAAGAAATACCAGAATAATTTGATAGCACTTAGAAAATTTACTTAATACCCCTCCACTCCTCAGACTGCAGTACAAGCCTCTCACAAGTAAAAATTAACCAATCCTATTAATGCTTGCTCAAGAAATTCAGTACCTACATTCCTTATCTTAAGTTACTTGTGATGAACTGTTGCTAGTATGGATAGTCAAAAGGTCATATATAAAGAAAGTTTCCAACTATACATAGGTTTTGTTTTTTTAAATGTGTGAAAAACTCCTGTATAAACTCAGCTTACAGATAAATCAATAATATGTATTTATGGTAGTCTTCTCCTCCATCTCTTGCATCAGAATTGAATAAGATTTTTTCTTACTGCTTAAGCATCAGTTTATTGGATACATTTTCATTAGACAAGTCATTTAAGACCTTTCTTATCTTCCTTTGTATTAAACACAAGACTCCCACATTTTTCACAATATTATAATGACACTGGGAGCAAAGCGTATTAAATATCAATAATTACAGCATGCAGCTAGGTTTGAACCTAGCTTCATGCTTCATCAGAGCAAAACAAAAAATTTCAAGAGTAGCTACATAAACTTTCACAAAATTAAAATCCGAATTAAAACCAACTAAACTCTTGAGTGAAATCAAAGAATTGCTATTGATAACTGAAATGAAAACATCTCAGAAATCCAGAGCAAATTTAGTTTAATATTTTTATATTGTGCATTAGTAGTTGAAAACATGTACCCAAGGAAAGATCAGGCAAACTGGACCTGAACTTGAAAACTTTCCTTATAAAAGTTAAGAGGTGAGTAAAGCTTCAATAATCAGTTGAATATTCAAGAAACAAGCTTTATTTTGAAAAGACACTAATCCAGAAAAAAAATAGAACCAAAATGAAGTGGGAAGTTTCTGGAGATTTCACTGCAGTTATTTAAGTGTACTATCTGTTACACAGATCATGAGATATGACTGGCTCAATGAGGGGAAGCTGGTTATAGGGGAAAACACGAAGCTTTAATACAGGACTGCAAAAGTACACATCTAGAAACTCAAAAACAACCTTCAGCTACAAGACAGTGGTGTGCTTATAGGCTTCAAAGCAAAATGATTCAATAACTTGTCAAGGCCAGAAATAAGAATCATAATACATGTTCTAAAAAAGCATCATTGATCTGATAACAGTGAAAAAAAACAGACAAAACAGTTATTTGATACGTTCTCTAAAAAGAATTAAAGTCTCTTCCAAGTCATAAAAAAATTAATCAAACTTAATGCTTAAGTTTATTAATTACTGTTACTAAGCCAATTATTCAACAGGTTCTTATCCAAATACTTTTTAAATTTATATATTATGCTAAGATCATAGAATCACCAAGGTTGGAAAAGACCTAAAAGATCATCCTGTCCAACCATTCACCTATTCCCAATAGCTCCCACTAAACCATGTCCCTCAACACAACATCCAGCCTTTCCTTGAACACCCCCAGGCTCGGTGATTCCACCACCTCCCTGGGCAGTCCATTCCAGTGCCTGACCACCCTTTCTGAAAAGTAATACTTCCTCATGTCCAGCCTGAATCTCCCCTGCCATAGCTTGAAAGATATACTGCTTCATTCAAAATTATCACCACTATAGCTCCTAGAATGAATGATAACTGTACTCTAGTAAATCTTTGCTACATCTACTCAAGAATACAACTGTTCTAAGCAGTAGGTAAATTAAATATACACAATTCTAGGAACTGCTCAGAAGATGGCAGTCTGCAACAAATATAACAGAATTAACTCCCAAACTACCACAACATGAGATAGATCAAATTAGTAATGATCAAGCAACAATTCAAAATCAAGTAAAATATATTGAATCAACTTTTTGTCTCCTTTAAAAACAGTGGGGGAAAAAAAAAAAAAATCTGTGCACACTTCAAAATTCAGATCCTGCTTTTTTGTTAGTGCTATTTTAACTTAGTCTTTCTAGTGAGCCATCTCACATAATTATTCCCAAAAGTAGCTTGAACAAATGTGCCCCATAGGAGTCTAAGAAATCTTTTCCCAAGGCAGTGGACCACTAGGAGATGAAACGAAATCTTCATCTTTGGATGTTTTGAAGACTTGTTTAAATAAGGTCTTGTTGATCTGACCTTTTAATAGTGATGGTAATAGCACCACACAGGGCTCAAGAACTTAAGTCCCTTTAATCATCATTTCTACATGACTACAGACTGTTTGAAGGTAAAAAAACATTCAGTGCAGGAGAAATATAGAGAAATAAGAGAAATGAAAAAGACCAACAAATAATAATTCAAACTATTAAGGACACCATTTCCTCAGCTGTCAACAAAAAGTAGTATTTACATACCACTGAAAGTTTCCTATGATGCTGATTGTCTGGTCTGCATCAGAAACCCAAGTGATGGGTCGCTGAATCACCACCTGTCGGAGTGTGAAAACATGATCTCCTGGGTCAGAGCCATTTACGAAGTACTCAAACACACCCGTCTGATCTGCAAAATTTGGAGCTTCGCTGAAAGGTGGATTACCTGTTCAGAGAATAAAATGTCAGCACCAAAACATTTATTTTTCTTTTGTGGACCTTGATGTCAGAGATTTCCTCTGAAGCTACCCTCCAGGCTTCTGCCTTATTGTATTAAAGTAGTCTTTTATAGTAGAAAAATATGCAAAATCAAGTTTTAGAAGTTAGAAGCAGGAACATTTTTGTAAATATACAAAGTTTCTTTTTTTTTTTTTTTTCCTTTTAATGTAATCGTGGAATTGTTTGGGCTGGAGTTTGAGCTGGAAGTGACCTTTTAAAGGTCATCTAGTCAAGCTGCCCTGCAAAAAAAACAAGGACACTTACAGCTAGAACAGGTTGCGCAGAGCCTGGTCCAACCTGACTTTGAGGATCTCCAGGTTTCTTGGTATCCAGTCTAAATCTTCCCTCTCTTAGTTTGAAACCATTTCTCCAAATCCTGTCACCACAGATCACGATAAAGAGTCTGTCTCTTTCCTTGTAATAGACCTCCTTTAAATACTGAAAGGCTGCTATCAGGTCTCCAGAGACAATCTCTCTTCAAGGCTGAAGAGCCCCAGCTCTCTCAGCCTATCCTCAAAGGGGAGGTGTTCAATTCTTTTTACATTCCCTTAAAAAAGTAGTTCACTACATTCGAGATATAACTTCGCATCAAGAATTTTAAAACTGTAGCAGTCACTTAGTTAAGAGCTAGAATAAAATTAGCTGTCTTGGAACTGAGGTATACATACACAAATTATCAGAGAAAAATAATGAAACATTCAAATTACTTCATGTATTCTACATCAGATGACTCAAATACCACAGCTGTTATGGCCTTTCTACAGTGAGATTATATCTGTATGAGAATTAAGCTTTTGATAAGAGATTTCTGACTTACGAATATTAAAGTCATCTTTGTAATTTGAAGGAAAGGGTTGAGGTGGTGGAGGCTCTGGGCAGCTACACTTCCGTCCTGTCTTAAGTGTAGTTAAAGTATAGACTTCATCCACATCTAGGTCCAAAGAAAAACTTCCCCTCCAGATCTGGAATTAAAAGAAAGTTCAAGTCGCAAAAATCAAATTGCAACATAAAAAAAATCCAAGCTTCTGAGTTCAAGGATATCCTCTAAAGTTCAATTTAAGGCAAAAATTGCCTCAACATCTAATACCCTCAAGTTTTTACTGTTTCCAGGTAAGTTTGTATACAGCTAGTAAAACTTTAGTCAAAGAGAGCTAATAAAGCACGCCTGAAGTATACAGTTAAAGCATAGAAGTGCAGCAGTCCCAGGAATGGGGGAAAACATACACCTGAAACTACAGAGAGTATACTAGAATACTCCTTCGCGGGCAAGATTTAAGTCACAGTACATACAATGCTCTGTTTTTGAGAAATGGTGCTTTAACAGAAATCAGTTTGTGTTGAATATCCTGCATTCTCACATTCTCATATTTAGGGTAGTACAAAAAAAAAAACTCAAAGGTTCTCTTCTAAAAAATATTTATTATAAACGCACCCAGTGAGCACATAATTCCCAAAGTCTTGGAAAAGAATACAGGTAGAGAGGCCAGAAAGTTGGAAGGTTATAACCTTTAGGCCACATAAATACTATAGATATCATCCTGCAAATCCTTCTGTAGCAGGAACAAAATTGCTAAACCTGACTACTTTTAACACTCAGAGTATAAGTTAGCATAAGCACAACAAACAACGCTGAGGTACACTATGCAAACATTTCACTGTAATTCAAATGTATAGGTTGAAAATGTAGTAAAGTGGGCCCAAAAACTGAAAAAAGGACATCCACAGTCCTCATTATCACACTAGAACCAATTAAATCATTACTCTCAAAGCACATACCTATTGAAATGCTGCAATGTTTCAGACCTACAAAACAATTTGTACTACCAGCCTAATGAACGCTTATCTTCATGAATTCACACTGAAGACCATAAAGCTTCTCTGAAAAGTTACCTTAGATTATTTTGATGTGTGGGATTTATTTATTTCTTACTTTGCAAATATTTTGTAAATTGAAGTAATTTTATTTTAATTTTATTTTGCAATACCAATTCAAAGAAGTTACAATAGAGTATTAAAACTAATCAACTTACCTTTACAGGATGAAGTTGCTCAAAAAGACTAGAGTTTGCAGATTCAAAACCAAGCCTAGAGTGCCACACCTGAAGAGTTTTCAGGAAATACTACAACGAAACATAGCATTAAATTAAAAAAGAAACCAACACAACAACAATTTTACTTTGGCTTTGAAAACTATCAGTGTCTAACTTTTGTTATTTTAGAATTGCTGACCTCATCAGCAGCCACCAATTAACTCAGATAGCCATTACAAACCTTACCTTTTCTTAACTATGCAAGGGCTGATTCAAAAGTAATGCTTCCTACTATATTACACTGGCCCACTGATGCTTGCTGAATGCTTATGGGTACACCAAACAGTTGATGTGAGCACAGTGAGGTGGTGGATGGTACATTTCAGCAGCAGCAACATGAAAGACAAGTCACCCAGAGAACCATGCAGATTATTACAAGCACAGCATGAAATCTGTTGATCACAGCTGATAGAAATGTATAGCTAATGGTGATGACTACGTTGCAAAATAGTGTTCTGAAGCTGAGAATTTGCTCTATTGAGTTGTGTTCTGTTGTCGTGCTCTTTGTTTTGTATGTTGTGGTTTCCATGGAAATAAATAGGAGACTTTACTTTCAGAGCAATCTACATATATCAGTAAGCTATTATCCTAATAACACAGTAATACTACTAATATGAACAGAATATTCTAATACAAAACATGGAGATTTTTCAGAATATCTTTTGCTGGGACAGAACAACAAAACCTGTGTCATATAGTCAGCTGCATCACCTAGTTGCTTTCCCTGGAAAGCAACTAGGTCACGACCATGCCAGCCAAACTGTATCAGCACTTCAGAGCAGTAGCTGCAGAATAAATCCTAATGACAAACCAAATTGTATCTCTGTTCCAGCAACTTTTTTCTTCAATATACACAAATATATTGGAAGGTAGTAATAATACAAATTCAGTTTTGACATTGTGTCTTATGGTAAAAAGCAAAGAAGAACATTTAAAAGTTCAGCAGGCATATAACCTCTAGCACAGGAGATGAACAATTCTGGTATCTTAACATCTTGTCATAGTTTGTGTGTACACACAAGATGCAGTGCAATTCACATTACAGAAGAGACCAAATGTATTTAATGCCTACTTACAAAAGACCCTCTGAGGTAGAAAGTTGCTCGCTGAGGTGAAACTCGGAAGTGAGGCAGTGGAGGTCTGATACATTTAGAGTGATTGTGTGTCTGAAGAAAGGAAAGAACGAAAGGAATATACATTACTGGAATCTATCAGATGACAGTGTTCAAGAAAAACATAGTACTAACTATAAAAAGCAACACAGGATTAATTTGTAAATATTTATTTCACTATCTTAATGATGATTACTATTGCACAAACTATAATATTTTTAACTCAGCTTTAAAAAAAAAAACACAGTTTCAATCTCTCACATAGAGTGTCATCAAATAAGTTTGTGATATAATGATTATACAATGTTTAGATAGAAAAAAAGTACTTCTGGTGGTCTCAGTAATGAAGCTACAGAAGCATTATAGAGGATATTTACAGACATGGCATAAATTGAAGCAGGCACTTTGTAACAAAATATTTCCTTTATTTATTCTACTTCTGTTGATGTACATTACCATAGTTTCAATTATTATTGTAAGGTTTCCTAGGCCGTCTGTCAGAGCTACAAAGCTTCCACCTCCTTCTAAGTGTCCATCCACCTGCAAGTAGGACCATCCTGGTTGTGTAAATTGTGTTGTGTGCGCTGAGATGGAACAGAAAATCATAAGAAAGTAATTAAATCTTAATAAAGATAACTATAATTTAATATATGAAAATTCCCAAAATGAAGTAACGGGATTTCAAAGCAAATTCTACCTATATGAAAGCTTATAAAATTAAACCAAAACACATTTTAAAACATCTGTTCTGTGGCAGAGAAAACAATCAAGTTAGAAAAAGTACAGAAGAGCTTTTCCTCCAGGAATAATCAACTACATGAGGTAGGGGTTTTTTTCAGCATAAGTAACTGCCAAGTATATGACATTATAATAAGCGTATGACTAAGCAACATGGAAAAAAGAAAACCAGCTCAGGTATTCCAAACTTTTCAGATGACATTATAGCCATTTTTTTTCCTAATGCTGGGCAACTAGCAGAAGTATAAATATTTAGACATTTGCCTCCATCTTCCTTAATGGCATAGTATATGCCATCTGCTCTGTGGCAAAGACAGTAAAGACTACAGAAGAACTACGGAGTAGCCACCCTGTTTTCAGACAACACAGAATAAAAGTATTTCCATTTTCTTACGTGCAAAGAAATGATGAATTACAGAGGCCAAGAACCTCAAGTAGTACAAGACTATATATGTTCTTCATTCTATTTTCTCAAATTGAAAGGTATCAGATATCTAATTTAGGATAAAATAAAAAAGTGAAGCAAAAAGAACTAGGGAAGTACACTAACCTCTACAGGCACTTCAGAACAAAATAGTTTAATAGTGATAGCTGTAAAAAGCAGCAGTTCATTTCTGCATATAACCTAATGGTCAAATTTGCCTCCTTTTAGATCTTTCTGCTTCCTATTGAAATAAGCAATTAAATTCTTTAAAGAGTTTATAAGACATTCCATGAAGCTTCAGTGTTTTTGTACCACTTCAATGTGGTACAAAAAATAACACACACAGAAAAAAGACTCTCACAATACTGTTATGGAAACTTTTTTTTTTTTTTTTAAACCTGTAATCCAAATAGGTGCTTCTACTTTATAGTGGCCACTCCATGGTTCTTGTGCTGTCATCAAACCGCATCGACCAAAGGGCAATTCTTCATAATAACTTGCCACTAAGTTCCATGCAATAGTTCTGGAAAAAAAAAAAAAGAAAGGTTTGTTTTGCTTATTATTAATATGGATAGCATTAGATCAAGTTAAAACAAGAATTTACTGTTTTTTTCCTCCAACACACAGTGAAAAAACAGCTTCCTAGCTCACAGTAAAAAATATAATAAAATAAAATAAAGAAGTATTTCAACACAAAAAGAATTTTCCCAGTTAAAAGGTGAGAGAATACAAACAAGCCCTTCCAGAGCCCCCTCCAAAAAAAGCAAAATGATGGTAAATCCACAGCAGAGACAAAAAGAATCAGTTTCCAGAGTTGAGAACTTCATTAAAAAACAACAACAACAACAAAAAACCAATACATCCTCTGGCTGTATCACCATTAAAAGCTGCACATTAAAGAAAATGTGCACCTGAGGATTAAAGACTCCATTCATACTTCCTAACCAAATCAGTAGGGAGAAAAAAAGTAAAAGTTCTGATGCTTCACAATTTTTTTTTTTATTAGCTTTGTGATTGGTGGTGATCTTTTGATGGGCTTGCATTTATTTGCTTTTTAAGCACCAGTGAGAAACATTAACAGTCTTTTCTGCACACATAAATAAAGAATGTAATATAACCCTAACCAGCCATCTTCCAGGATTTATTTTGAGAATTTATTGGGACACTGACACAGTCAATTCTTCTTAGGTCTTCTGATTTGTTCTTCAAAGCAATCTCATGCTAGGACCTTAAAGTCTGCACAGCCATAGGTATGCAAATACAGTTTATGAAAGGAGTTCTATAGGAAACAAAAACTGGCATGAAATAACGCATTTGTACACAGATGAGCACAAAAGGCTCATGTTCTGAAGTTATTACCTAAGACTTATCTATCACAGGATATATGCATTTCAGGAAAGATTATAAATTCCTCTAAAAATGTGCTCAGAAAAAAACCCTCAACAAGATTTTCAACTCAGCAGCTTCCTCAAGATAAAGTTCTGCAAAAATTCAATATAAAACAACCACAATGGAAGGAACTCAAACTTCAAGGAAAGGAGGTTTATATTTTTGCTAATAAATAAATTCATTTCATTAGGAAGAGCTGATTTTCAGTAAAAAGCTGAAATGAAAGCAGTATTGAATTTACAGACTTTGATCTTTTTGATAATAATTTCTGAATATATGATCTGGTTACCACATTGCTAATCAAATGGGGCTTATATAATTGCAAAGGGCTCGTAAAAAGAAGAGAACAGGAATAAGGCAGAAATAACCCCACAGATACTAAAGGAGTGATAGGAATTCACATAGCCAATATGTTAAAACTTTAAATTTGCTCAAAACAAGATTCACAGAAGATAGTCAACTTGAATTTCCCTTTATGAGCATGCAGGTGCTTGCTGCTGTGCTTTGTTTCAAGTATTTCAGGTAAAAACATTTATCTTTATTAACCCAAAATGAAGTTACATAAAAGCTAAAAGCCTTGCAAGTGATTTTGCCTAAATATTGATGCTTTCATTTTTAGCTTTTCACTGAAAACAAAGTATGTGTCCTATTCTAAAACTGATTTACCTAATTTCCCAATAACTTTCTTCCATATTTCAATTTGGCAAGAAAACATACAGAAGATAATAAGGGCATCAAAAGATTACAGCAAATTTTAGAATGGATCCTCAGAAAGATGTTGTACAGAAAACAACAGATAATAAAATCCTTACACCTATTACCTTTAACTAAAGACAAATAACTGCTAGAGACCCTGAGAAATATTCAGCTAGGTTAACTTCATTGTTATTTTCCTCCTGGGTTTTCATGTTAGTTCTTCTTAAGAAGAATTACTTTGAAAAGTATCATCAGAAACTAAAAGATCTGAACTCAGTTGTATAGGCCCACATGAAACTGTAACTCAGAAATGCCTTACAGCTGCCACAAAATTTTTTCTCCAAGTGGTTAAGTACAGTAGTCTTCACATCTCAGACTATCTGAATTCAGACTGACGGAGAAAAGAGTTTATCTACAGTCTTAACATAGCAGATGGATGTGTTACGTGGTACTTTAGATAATCCTTACAAATGAAGTCCTAAAAGCTATCAGCAATGCACAATACTTACGAGGTCATGTTTCCATTCACGTAGTTTTGGTTTAGGATCCGAGCCCAACAGCCTGCACCTACATCATCGTTGAAAGTACTATAATCTTCCGAAGCCCACAGTTTCTTCTGAGTCAGTAAGGCATTTGGCACTGTTTTTGTCCCAGGATAGTGAGCCCTACACAATATTTTAAAAAGAAAGAGCACTTATCACAAAAAGAAAATTCATTGCTGCTGTTTGTATTTCCAGGCTTAATTGCTCTCCTCCAAAGTGAAAGTTAAAAACAAACTTGCTTTAGAATAATTCTAATAGAAAACTTGTACTACCACAGCTTGCTGCATTCCCATCAGTTCAAGATTACTTCTTTTAAAACATATCAGCCTAAGTAAACCTAGGCTTAAATACGTCATTCAATAGCTGCAGCTTGCTGAAGTAAAGCTTTATCTTGAAATTGACCTTGTGACCTTGGTAGCATATTACAGTTACTGTTGGATAACTTGTAAAAGTATCTTAGCCAAACTTTTAAATAATTATAAATTAACAGTAAGATACAGCACAGGAGATTACAAACACTGCTGCATTTAAATCTTAGCAGCTAAACGTGAACTTGGCTCTTCTTGCACACATTTCTAATAAGCTCAGGTTTCAAGAACGCATGCTGAGTGGACCGTAAGAGCTAAGAGGTGTAAACTGAAAACAAATGAAACATAATGAAAGCTAGTTTTCTGCACAAGACCCTCCTTAGTATGAGCACAGATACCTTCTCCCACATAAGGACTACTGGTCATATTCAATCACAACACTGATTCAATGGGGCAAATTATTCTGGCCGAAATAAAATCTCTTAAAACACTTGCAGAAATCCATCATTCCTCTCGGTTTGGGCCCACTGAACACACTAAATACATGCTAAAACTTTAAATACAAGCTAAGTTTGGTTTTTTTTTTGTTTGTTTGTTTTCTTTTTTTACTAATGGGCTAAAACTTGACAAATTTAATTAATTCATGAGTCAGGAATAAATAATAAAAGATAATAGAGGTATTTCTATGGTTGATGGCTGGTTTCAATTATTTTCCCCTCTATTCAAAAACAGGCAATTTCCCAGAGTTGTAGTCATCTGTACTTAGCTTCACTAGTGGTAACATAACATACAGTAGAGACTTCAGCTATATCCTTGTCTCTGCTGTGCAGGATGGCATACATTTTCCCTTTGGCTTGGAAGCACAAGTAATACCTTAGTACTGAGCGAAGGTTTTTGTAATGGCATGAAGCTAGCAAAGACAATGCAAAGAAGGAATAGATCTGCATTTCTACACTTTATGTCCTGCAAATCTTTTTCTTAAATATTGTCAATATCTCTGCCAAATATAAACTATAAGCAGTATCTTTGCTTCATTCAAAAGCCACTTGTTAATAACATTCATTTTTTGTCCCATCTGCAAGCAGGTAAAACAGTGTCACCATCAGTTATGAAATTTATCCTTTTTCTCTGCTCTTAGACACACTTCCAATTACTATTAATGAACATGATTTACACTGTACTTGCATTTTACTCAGACACAGCTGTTAAACAAGATGGTTTTAACCTTAATGCCTAAACTAGTTCTAATGAAGTAGGATGTAATTAATTAGTAAGTTATTTTCAATCCATACAAAAAACTACATTCATTTTTAAAAAGTAAATAAATTATTTTTAAAAGACTTAAAAGCACTGTAGCGTATCTACTTCAAGACCCACCCAAATGAACAGAGTCAACATTTGCTATCCATTTACAGTGCAAACTTTCACAAGGGTAAATGTTGATTTGTTGAATTCATTGTAAATTTAAAAAAAAAAAAAACACCAACAAAAAACAACAAACAAGACTAGGCTAAAACATTATTTTGGATATCTGGTGCCACTCTACAGCCTCAGCAATTAACAACTAGCAAAATAAAGGAGAAAATCTGTAGCCAAAACAATAGGCCTTACTCCTTTGACAGTGAAAACAACCTTTTTATGGCACCAGAGAATAATGGATACATAAAGTAATTGATCAATTCAAGGACCACTAGCATCTTCAGGAAAACAAGACTCCTAAACACGTACTCTTACCACTGTCCAAGAGGATGAACTGTAACAGGGCACTTACGCTTCATCCTTATAGATGTGATGCTTCAATAGAAGTAGTGGGATTTTGGATTCGTTGCCCAAAAGGGCAGGAAATTAGGCATACTACAACAGAAGACTGTTTCATAGAGGGAGCAAAAAAAGTAACGCATACCATAAAAAGGATGAAAAACAATGAATCTTAATGGAGATAATGAGAGGAATAGTAGGAACAGAATTACAATGAAGCCATAGGCTTAAGCTTCCTACCAGCACAAAATAATTTACTAAGTTTTACTATCAGTGCTCACATTTTTCAAACCACTGCTATTTACTTAAAGTAGTTTAATAATATATTTTCATCATTTGATTCTCCTTTCAGTTTCCTGGAGCCAGAGAAAAGAGAAAACAGATGCTTCATTCTATTTTTATTTTAAATAAATGCACATAATGGCTATTTTTTGTTTTCAACTTTCATATCTTAACAGTGGCTTATTACCAGGGCCTCTAATTGTTCAATAACAAGTGGTAACAATTTTTAAAAGTCTTATCAGATTAGACGTGTTTTATATAGCAGATGATGAAGCAATATAACTCATGTGGAAAAACTCACATGTCCTGTGAAGAGCAGCTGCATTAAATTGCTGTACAAGTAACATTATGAAAAACTTATTTACTTAAAGGCTTATGTGACTGCATCACATAACTGCCTACAGTGATTTTTTTCTTAAGAAAATAAAAGCCTTTGCAGTATCTTTTATTTTGCATACAGCAGTGTGCTGAAGAAGAGAAGGGAAGAAAAAAAGATCAGTAGAGAAATAGTAGATTGTTCCACTGTTTTTCTCTTATGCACCAGTACAAGAACCCAGAAATTAGACTAAAATGGAAAAAAAAAAACAAAAAAAACCCCACAACTATATAACACTCTCACTGCTATGAAGCTTTGCAGAAAAGCAGTACCTGCAAAAACCTGAAAATCAAGTACCCAACATCTCTAGAAAATTTGCCAGCTAGCAACACTTATTTTCCTACTTTTCATGCTAACTCTGGCCTGAAAGTACTTGGGACAGTTCCAATTCCTGCTATTACAAGTATCACATCATGGAAAAACACGATGTTGCCATGTTACTCCTAGATTATTAATTTGTGCATAATAAGGTTTTGAAAAAAATTCTACAAAAGCCTTGGCTTCTGTGACACCTATGTTAAACTAAATGCATATTTAAATCAGGTCTGCTTAAGAACACTGATACTTTTAACCAAAGTGACAAGAGTTGTCATCTGATGGTGTTCTGAACTCAAGTGAAAAATGAAATTTTCTACTATACTTACTGATGATCTGTAACAATTTTGTTTTCTCTCAACAAACTGCAGGAAGAGAGGGAAATCTTTTCAACATGGAGAATCTGAATAACTTGGTCTCTAACTTTATATAAAACATGTTATAAACAAGTACTACATCTGAAGTACTAAGAATTAGCGCAGAATTTGTAAGTCCATCTTTAAAAAATACCCCCCCTTCCCCAGCACAAAAATTACAGTGGCTGATTTTTTTTTTTTTTTTTTTTTTGTGTAGTTTCAAGTTAGAAAGAATCTTAACAATATTTCTGTGATGAAACATGAACCACTGAAGCATGTTTCCCATCAGCCCATAAGCCAGCTGATTATCTATTACATAAGTCTATTTCAGCTTCCTACTAAGACTGAATCAGAGTAGGGACTATAAAACTTAGATCTCTCACAAAGACTAAAGCAACTATGGTTTACTGGCATGAAAACAGTTAAGCTTCAGGAACTGACACTGAGTGCATGTTTGCTGTTGCCAAGAAAGGAATCCGTATCAAAATGCTGGCATCATGACAGCTACAGATTTGTACCTGTCAGAGAGAGTTGGTTATTGCTTTCACTTATCGACCCTCTTGTGGACCTGCAAGAAATTATTAGGATACTTCTTTTTCAGAATGAGAGGAGGGGTTGATTTTTCCAGGGCACTGACTCCTATCTATGTTTGGAAGGAAAGACTTCATTTCTACATGTCCCATGGGTTGAACAAAAAAGACTCAAGTTGAAGCAGGAACAGCCATGTCTGAGAAATGTGATTGGGTCAGACAAGTCTACATAACATCATAATTAAAATCTAGAGCTACAATAAAAGTTAATGACCAGATCTTATGTGTTTTTATGCAGAAGTCAGTAATCAAATTTAGTCTACCTTTGCAAAACATGACCACCAAGTGATGAAAACAAGAACTGGAAAAACAAGTCAGTCAGTTTAATGCTTGGGAAGCATACAACTTCAATCATAACAAAATGGGATCTGAGAATCAAGACATTATTGTAACAAAAAATAAAAGCTTCATTTAGTTTCTGGATCACATTAATTTCTCTAACAGCAGAGTGTTGGAAGTCAGTAAATATAAGGTTGCACATAAAGCTGTAAATTTAAAGCACTTTTTATATATAAATACAGGAATTGAAGCAAGCTTCAGGGTAAAAAGACTTTACTAAAACCCATTCAAATCAACAAAAGTGCAGCCACAGCAAATAAGAGTCTTGCACACTATAAGAAACTCATTGTTCAGTTAAAAGTCTTAAGCTGAAATCAGGCTAGCATTTGAGCTCTCGAACAGACTGGCTCTTACTAAACCACTTGACGTAGGTTAGTGAGAAAGACTACAGCATCAAATCCACAGCATCAAACCCACAACAGTACAGAGGTACAGCTTTGGCTGTGCTATTTATAAACAAGCAAAATAAAGACAAGTTGTGAATAAACCAGCAAGAAAGATAAAAGGAGAACCCCCTACCCAATGACATCGACCACTTCATGGAGCTCAGAGTCAATCAGCAAGACAAAGGAAATGGGCTCCCACAGTCTATCGCTGGCTATGATCCTCACCTGCTGCAGACCATTCTTATCCAGTGTGTACCTCAACAGCTTTAGGAGAAAAAAAAAGTAAAGAACAAAGAGAAGGAATACATGAAAAAATGTTTTTCAAATTGTCAAAAGTTCATACTGGGAAAGGCACCAGCTCCTTCAGAACTCTTTGAACATACTCAAAAAAACCCAACAAAACAATCATGATTCAATTCTTGTTCTGATAACTGGAACAAAAAACTTTTAGACCAAACAACATTTAATAAAGCAATTGTCAAGCACAAACTGCTTTCAAAAAAGGACATATAGTTCTTTTGTCATGCCAAATCCCAAATTACATAACAAAAGCAAAGTGAAAAACATTTGGTGGCTGTTTTCTCACACACACAAAGCTGCAGATGAAGCTAAGGACAGACAAAACACACACATTTTCATGCAAGACATTCTATTTGCAGATCAGCCACTTCAGTGATAAGAGTGTTGAGGGCTAGGCTACAATAACCACTAACAGCAGGACAAGGACAACTGAGTATTAACAGTATAGGACTTGCGGAAGCAAAGCAAACATTAAGGGATTTGGCTTCACCTATTTTTCCATCTAATCAACTATTTCAGTTTAACTGAAGCAGTACAAATGAAATCAGCTTCTCCTAAATACAACCAACAGAAGAAATTAGAAAAACCCCAGACACATTCATACCACATTACTCAGCTGCATCTTATTTGAAGAGATAAAACTAGAACTACTGTATACTTCAAGAGAAATGTTAAGGCCTTGAATATGATTGAAACAATCTGAAGCTCGAATGCGCAAGCAAAGCCAACAACAGTTTCTTGAAATTCAGAAGGTCCCTAAAAAGCACTTGCAATACTTGTAATTCAAGTAATATCAAATGCCTATTTTCATACTGTATGTTTCTACAATATATAATCTTCTCAAACAATGGACACTACCTACAAGAAAAATGATGCAAGTTCATCTTCATAGATTACCATCTGAATAAGCTCATTCAGTCTGACAATGGCATGAAATACATTCTACTAATCCAAAGCCTTGAGAACATTGTCTGAACTCAGTATTATATTTGCACTGTATTTTCCCACTACATCTTGTACTAGAATACAGCAACATTCTGTTTGCAGACTTGCACACATCAAGGCTAAAGCATTTAGCGATTAGTGTCTGTTCCCAATGACTACAGAAAGATCATTGTAGCCCTGTCTTTAAGAAGAAGCTCCTGGCTGTCAATCTAGCCTTAGTCCCTGAGAAAGTCAGTAAGAACAGTTTTTCTGAAAGCCATTTCTAAACACACGAAGGGCAGAAAGATTACTGAGAACAGTAACATGGATTTACAAGGTGCAAATGACATCTGACAAACTCAATTGCTTTCTGGGAAAAGATGACTACCTGTGTGGACAAGGTTTAATCAGTGGACATTATGCACCTTGTCTTTAGCAAGGATTCCCACCAAGCTGGACTGAAAAACTCCAAGTGGGCATCAATTGCTACTGATATCCCCACAGGTGAACATCAGGGCCAACACTATCAGATAAACTTAGAAACAAAAGAACTTAAGTTCAGCAGATGCAAAAAGTCCTGTGCTTCAGGTAAAATAATCCCCTGCAATGCTACGGGCTGGAAACATTGGAAAATCTAGCTATGTATAATAACTTAAAAGAAAAAAAAAAAAAAAAAAGGAAAAAGATAAAGGGTAAGAGAACACGAGCATGGTCAAATATGTAGAGTAAGTTTCCAAAGAGGTTGTGA
Organism: Lagopus muta; assembly: GCF_023343835.1. Lineage (NCBI taxonomy): Eukaryota > Metazoa > Chordata > Aves > Galliformes > Phasianidae > Lagopus > Lagopus muta. Next base: position 42,729,876 of record NC_064438.1, read on the forward strand.
AGATATTGCAAGTTAACTGAGCAAGCCTCAGCACCAGAGATAACTGCACCTCCTTCATTTAAGGAGGTTCAACCAGATATCCTCCAAACATGGCATTCAAGCAGTTAATCAATAAATATAGGATACATCCCAGAAATTCTACTTAAAAAAAGACTATTCTATCACTAAAATCTATATTTCTAAATTGAGATAGTTCACGTTCCTGTTACATCTTGGGATCAATTATATAAAACCAAAACAAAGTTTCCAGCTTGTGTTTTGAACTATGTAATAAATAAAATCTTTTTTAAAATAAATGATGAAGGGATACATGGTCCCAAAACTAGAAACAAACAAACAAACCACATCATAAATCCTGAAGATATTATTTTCTGTAATTATATATTTTTTTCCCCCACCAGCTTAGCATACTATAGGGGAAGTCAATTAATCTCTCCTCAAGAAAGCTTTCCACCATAGAAAAAGACGACGGCAGGGAACTGAACTCATCCCTCTTACTGGAATGAGGAAGCCCTCCTTGACCATAAGGCTAGTGATACCCCTAAAGCTGCAACTATATTAAGTACAAAAAAAATCAACAGAACTACTCTCTACACATAAGCCATAGCCATTATAGAATGACTCATGTCACCCCTAGTCATTCTTTCAAAGACATACAATGATTTTTTTAATTATAATTAATTTATTTTGCTTTAAACTGGAATTAGGAGAGTGGAAAAACACCGATATAGCAACAATAATTTCTGGCATTTCAATATTGTGTTAGAAAAGACTCAAGATGCATCAATTAAAAATAAAATGTGATTTGTTATTTCTAATAAACAAAAATTGTCCTAACCGCAGATTTCTTCTCAGTCACCCAACACATGATCACTGCCCATTATTAATGGCTTACAAGTCAATGATAAAAAATTGCTGAGAACTATGGAGAAACATTTTTACTTTGTTGATTTCTAAACAAGCATCAGAAATAATATTATGTAATACATTCAGGTCTAATCGCATATTGGCAAATAAGCACTTAAGAAAACACTTGGTAAAGAGCGAGGTTTTGTTAGATATGGATTTTGTTTGTGGTGCTCAACACGGAACAAGTGGTACAGAGTCATATGTAATAAAACTGGGAGAAGATTAATATGAAGGTATACTACTATACAAACACAAAAAGTCAGCCATTAAAACAACACAGGAAGACAGTAGTGAAGACAGTCTTGCAAACAAAACATAGAAGTATAACAATACATTGTTTTTCCCTTTTCTTCTGAAGAAATTCCTGTCTCAGTGGCAACTGCTGCAACTCATTGGCATGAAATAGTGAAAAGGACTATGTTCATTAAGATTGCTCCCTCAGTCAAAGGAATTGAAGCACACTGAATGGTAGCAACTTGGTAACCTTTGTTTTAATTAGAAAATACTATGTCCTCTGCCTTCGAAAATCACAACCCAGCAGAATAAACACATAGGGGCAGGGGTAAACAGACAAAAATCCTACTATAGATCTGCAGTATGTATGCATCAGTTTACAAATAGTATTTTTGGTACAGGTAAAGTCACAGGGAAACAGTGCAATCAAGGAAGAAAATGAAAGGAAACAAGTGGATGCCGAAGCAATATTTCAATTGCCTTCAAAATTTTTAAGTTTTAATTTTAATCCCAAGTTTCCATATCCTAACAGACCTTTAAGATGAAGTCACAGAGAGGGCTATAGTTGGAAAGAGATTACAGAACAATGTACAGTAAACAACTGCAAATAAAATAATTCTTGAGAAATCAAACTGAATAGCTGATTTTTGTAAAAAACTAGACAGATAGCTAAGAGACAATGTTACAGTGTTCTAGAATCTTTATGAACTTGAGCTGAAGGACAGATGTGTAACTACTGTTATCTTTTTCTAGGTCAGCAAGAACTCCAATAGTTAGCCGTCCTAAGGTTAGCACTGTTTAAGAAACATGGTGTTCTCATTCTGCTGTCTGTTCATTAAGCTGAATGTCTTAACAGATAACACCACTATTCAATATACATTTCTATCTCTTCACTCTGATCAGTGGAGGTAGGGAAGTTGGGACAAAAGCATTTTCATCTTAACAAATAGAATTTGTCCACAGTTCTAAAGGATGCCAACAAAGCAAAAGCCACACGCACCAAGGTCACAATTTAAACTCTGACTCCATAAAGCTCTTAAAGAAATAATGAAATAAGAACTACACAAATTCAGCACACTGATTTTGCAAATTCTGCTAGCATCAAAATCATAACTAAAACATTTCCTAATTCACTGTAAACTTGCTGAGGTGCAAGTATTGCCTGTTCTAGGTTAAGTTAAAAAGAAAAAGAAATGCAAAAATTACTTATGCAACACCAGTATTACAATTAATATTTCTCTGGAAGCTAATTCCAGGTGATCAATATTTATAAGCTCAATGCACAAGAAAGTAGTTTCTTTACAGAATTCCTGCTCAACTGTCTTGCTATAACATTGTATTATAGATCAGCTTAAAAAAAAAAAAATTACAAGACCATCACACACCCCTACATATAAATGAGGACAAACAGCACACCAGGGACCATAAGCATGTTCTTGATCATAAGGCTAAACGCATAGGTAACAAATACACATATAAATGGCTCAATTGTGTTGCAGAGTTAATTTCCATTGTGAACAAGCTATAGCTTTAAATAAATACATTAATTGTTTACAGAATCAGTGATGAACAAGAATGCAAAAGCAAGAGAAACCAGTCAGCAAAAAGCAAGGTAGAAACAAAGTGTATTAGGGAGCAAAGGAGCAGACAAATAATCAAGTAGCCTGTTGCCATAACTGCAACAATAGGCACTCCTACCTGAAAATAGCTGAAATCGAGATAGTGTGTATCAGTTTTGAAACTAACTTTGGATGTTACCAGATCAAAGCAATAACTAATCTTCTAGCTTCCAGATACAGCCAGAAAGGTCACAAGCAATGGATGTATAGTAGGGTTGCAAGGGTATAAAAGTGTCAAGTGAAAGTTCAAGATCATCTGAAATTAGAACCAATTCCAGATCAAGAATTCCATCCTAAAGCTTTTCTGACTTTGAAGGTGCACGTGCAGATTAGCTAACACTAGTGAATGACAGGAGACTTCTAAGGTAAGAAGCTTAAAACCTAGCTCCTAGCTCAATATTTGAGAGAAGTGATGGAAGAGTTATAAGATCACCTTACACATGCACAAAATTGAAAGCTGAGAGAAAAACAGGAAATAGTAGTCATTTACCACTGTACATGATGATTTAAAAACCAAGTGATTAGGAATTATGACTACATGACTATTCAAAAATGGAGGTGAAGACTTATTTACAGAAATGAAGTGATACATAATGTGTAATACTCCTCCCTTCACCCACACTTACCCAACTACCTGAACAGCATCATTAAGATATGGATCAACTACCATCTCCTTTGAGACGTTCCAATCTCCATCCGCAGCGATGATGCCAATGTTGCTTAGACCCAGTTTGTCTAAAGACTGCCGAAGTACCTTAGTAACAGATAACAACACTTAAAGTACAGCCTTTCATTAACCATGCAACATGAAAATTTAAGTCTGAAAACAATTTTAGGAGCAGACAGCAGAACCATTTCTTCAGAGCTAGACAGGTAAGTGAAATCTTCTCTTCTCAAAGATGAGCTATAATGACAAATCAGATAAAGTTACTGATAAGTGCTTTTAACACTGAATTGTTCTCTCCAATATTCAGAAGGCCACATCAAAAAAGACTGGTATTATAAACGAGTCTTAGTCTAAACATTAATTTAAGAAAAAATTAAAATAAGGTTCAGCAGCTTCCACCTGCAAGAGCATCTGGGAAAATACATCAGTCCACAGTCTAAAAATCCTTCTTCCAAACTTAGATACAGAGAGATGATGCAATAGGCACTCTAAACAAGCATAGAAGGAAGACTTTTCAAGTCATTTGAACACCAGCAGGCATGCATCCTCAATTTCTTATAACATACTTCTAGAAACACGAAGAAGAACACAGAGCTTTTCTGTCTTGGTATGTAGTCATGATAAGGACCTAAGGCAATGAGTTGGTGACAACCTTAACTTAGAATTAATGGATACTAAACTTATAACATTTCAGAAAGAGAAGGGGTAATGGAGTTTTGTTCAATTGCTATAAACCTTTGAAGCACAAAGTTTACAAAAAAAAAAACAAAAAAAAAAACATGATGGTAGAAACATTATAGTGAAGTTCCTGTAACTTAAAACTTTTAGCATGAAAAGTTTAAATACCTCTGTCAAAAGCTGTTTTTGGAAAAGCATCTTTTCCACTAATCAAACAATATGACACTACATGTTGTATTTTAAAAACTATGACTTTGGTACAGTTCTTATTCATAATGGCAAAACCCACAGCAAGGCTAGATCTTGTATCAGAAATAGCATTGCCAGCAGAAGCAGGAAAGTGATCACCCCTCTGTACTCAGCCCTGGTGAGGCCACACCTTGAGTTCTGTGTTCAGTTTTGGGCCCCTCACAACAACAAAGACATCAAAACCCTGGAGCAGATTCAAAGAAGGACAGTGAAGCTGGTGAAGAGTCTGGAGCACAAGCCTTATGAGAAGCCAAGAGAGCTGGGATTGTTTAGTCCAGAGGAGAGGAGGCTCAGGGGTGACCTTATTGCTCTCTACAACTACCTGAAGGGAGGTTGTGATCAGCCTCTTCCCCCACATAACTAGCAATAGGACTAGAGGGAGCGGCCTCAAGTTGTGCCACGGGAAATCCAGGTTGGACATTAGGAAGAACTTCTCTGAAAGAGTGGTCATGTGCTGGAACAGGCTGCCCAGGGAGGTGGTGGAGTTACCATGGACTGTTGGACTGGTTGATCTTAGAGGTCTCTAACAACCTTGGTGACTCTATTATAGTTTAAGATTCTGTTACAGTTAACTTTCAGTGCATTAAGTCAAAATTCTTCACCAAGCAGAAGAGGCAAACAGACTAAACATTTCAGAACTATGAAGACAACTCTATGTTATTTTGTCAGCCTAAAACACTGCAAAATGTTAAATCCCAAGTTCTAACCCCAAGATTTGTCAGATACCTTCTCTTACACTTGGCTGCAGACTTTCCATTTCTGGCCCCAAACAGTTGTAAGATACTAAGCACCTGACTGGAACAGAAGTGTTGCCAGTTCAATTATAACAATACCTTGGAAGTCTATGCATGTGCTTGGCTTCATTGGTAGAAAAAGATTGGAGAAGATGCACAGGTAGACAAAACCACATTTCTGAAAATAAAGGTGTCCTGCAGTTCACTAGCAATAAAATCTAAAGGAACTGAGACTTCTAAAGATGTTTTCGACAGTGTTTCCTAGCTGATGTCTAAAATTAAGGCTATAAGTACTACAAGTAGAAAAACTACTAGTAAATTAACAGGGATGAATCCACTTGGGGTGAGGAGCAGCAAAAGACAGGACCACAAAAATCTCTGAACTAGGATTCAGAAAGGACTGCCACATAAATTGTTATTTTAATTAGACACTTACTGAAAAAGTACATTCCTTAAGTTCATGCAAGATCCATAGCAAGGAAGAATTTGACTAATTGTAATAGTACCATGAAATAAATAATTTACTTGTTCATAAGCGATTTTGATTTAATAGTATTAACTGCACTGATAGGTATGTCTGTGTTGTATGCTATATAAAGTATGCAGAAAGTCTGCTGAAATGATTCTGAGGATCGTGGAGGTTCACTAAAGGAGAAAAAGTGTCAGCTTACTGCAAGGGAAAAGATCAATTGTTAGTTGTTTCTGAACGGCATATTCTAGAATCATTTGGATTCTTTTTATCTGTTATCTCTTCTGAAGAACAGTTAAGACAAAACATGATCTAAGTAGTCTTTGAAAGAAGAAGGACATGATTAGATCTCTGGAGTAGCTAGAATTAGGAGAAAAGAAAACCCAATGAACATCCAGCAAAACTTACGTTAGACATATGGAGAACTGCCCAATCATGGAGGTAGTTCAGTAGAAGAGAACAACTAGAAATACTGCAGAACATCCATGTGAAAAGACAGGTACTGAGGACACATCATAGATACCCAAAACACACACTCCACAGTAACATAAGTCAAATGGTGTTGTTCCAGCCACTCCAGTGTGTGTATTTATACAAAGATACACTAATCCTAAAATTTAAGGAGTACACTGATGGTATTTAAAGAATCAGAAGAATAGTACCTTATTCAATAGGAATTTAAAAGCAACTAAATCATTGCTTGTTTCATTTTTCTTCTACTTTGTAAGAAATCTAACTGGAATTTTAGTGGATGAATAAAATAAATTCTTACAGTAAAACACTTAGCAAGATAACCAAGAACTCAAACATATGTATGTCATAACAAAGTTTGCTGTACAGATGCACACTTTGGTGAACACATCTGTTCTAAAATGACTGACTGCAAATGAAATTGTGTTAGATAAAGAAGAGATGCCACACGACACTGCAACAGGCAAGAGAATAAATGCTAAAACAGATGTTAAATAAAGCCATAAAGTAGAGGAAGGCTGACATATTTCAGTAAATATTTTGGTGATTTCAAGATCAAACTTTAAAAATTTAGCTCCAGAAGCCAAAAGCTGTTCCAATTCAGTGGTATTTAAAAAGCTAACAAACAGAATGCCACACCTTCACTTAATAGTTTGTTCTTCGCATTCATTCTCTGCACATCAGGAAGCCACGGTAAATAGGTTAGAAAGCCTCCAAGTAGCACTGCAGAGAACTGAGCAAAAGAGAATCAATTTCTTATGTAATGTAAAGAAAACTAATCAATGATTTAGTGAAACATTAGTATTTTATTTATGGTAAGATCTGCCTTCTCTTTGATGATTCCTTTTACAAAAGAACATATCATCTAGTCTATGAATAAGTATAAATTGCAGTACAGAAAACATGTTACGTTGCATCCTACGTGTTACATCTTACATTGCCTTATTCCCTACAATTAGAATTATCTTTTAGGAAACTACTAATATCTTCAGATTTCTCCATTAGCCCGTATCTGACTAGTGAACTACTTTTGTAGCAGCCTACAGAAGTGATAATATAGAAAAAGCACTTTAATGAAATTAGCTGTGTAATGAAGCACAGATAATGTGGAATTTGGTCTAAGTTGTGATAAGCCATGTAAACTAAACTCCTGCAGTAGAGTGACCACATAAATCAGTTTAAAATACACAGTTGATTAACATATCTGTTAAGAAGAAACACAAAACTGGATAAGGTGTTTCTCTTTCTCTGTTATCAGGTACAATGCCAACAATTTTCTGCTTCCCGATATCCCTCACCCAAAGCAGTTCATAGGAGCTGTAAAGAAACTTGCATACTAGGAAGGAAATGAAGTGTTTCATAGGAGAGCACTCTCACTTTCCAAAAGCAGGCAGAATTCTGTATATGTCAGCCTCATGAAAGACATTTAACTCATGCCTAACTTTTTTTCCCTGCTAATGAAATGTCACGTCTAAGTGTTGCACACAACTTTCTGTATTGTGCTAAAACTAACCACTGAATGAAATAAGTACAGAAGTTGCCAAGATAAATAACACAACTGACTTTATGCAGTATATACAAATTAAAAGAACTTATCCAATAGCCACTAACTAAATTTAAGCAGAAGGGATCCAATTTCTGCTGAGTTCTACATTAAAAAAAAAAAACAACAAACACACAGCAGTTTCCTTCATATTCACCTTAACTCTTCGTTTTAAGAACAGGCAGTGTAATTGCTTCTTAGCTGCAAAGCAGCAACAAGGAAATGAATATAGCAGAACTTATGCTGACGTGGAATCTTAAGTATAACACAACTCAAACAGAAGTGAGCTTTCAAAGAAGGGCATGCAAGGAAGGAAGCAGTGATAGCTTAGCTCTACCTGATGTGAAATACTGTCACTCTCCAACTCATTTAGAACAAGGTATTAACTGTCACACAGTTAAAATATAGAGCTTTTACTTTATGGAAAAGGCGAACCAGAAAGTGTCATAAGAACCTGGACTTGTATATCAATAAGTTAAGTGTATTATATCCACTGGAACATCACAATTTAAAGTAATTGTAGATCTTATACTTAACAAAAGAAGCTATTTTTCACCTGGTAAGAAGATGAATTTGTATGATTCAACTGGGGCTTCCATTCAAGTGTCCTGAATGTTTAGCACACACTGATCTACAAAGTTCAAAATAAATTTTTCAAATAAAAAAATTCTAAAGATCTGACCCTATCAGTATTTTATGCCTGCAACCACCATAAGAAAGAGTTCAGTCAGCAGTCATGGGATTAAGGCCTTCATTCTAGGGGAAGTCAGACAAGTAAATCACGTGTAAATGATAACAAAGAAACCTCAGAGCTAAGTTTCACTTTTGAGAAGTATACATACCTTGATATATTTGCTGTTATATGCCCTTTCATTCCATATCTATAAAGCAAAAAGTAAAAGGCCATTTAGAGAAGTCAGGATGCATTGATACATAATGCAATCCCATATACACTTATATAAATCTTTCACAATCATTTCTAAACTCCGTGGTTTTAGTTTGCTAAGGGAAATTGCTCTGATTAGTTTTATCAGCCCTCCACAAGAGATTTTTACATAAAAATTCAAGCCATATGCTTATCTATCTAATTCTTATGCCTATTGTCTGTAATCTTGCCAAAAAGAACACTAATGCTGTGGGAGCTCTACAATGGTTAGCCTTGTTCCACATTACATATCACTAACAATGGGTCTACAGTTTGGTAGAAATCATGGAGAAAAACACTGTAACTTCAAGACATGGTCATAGAGAACATCAAGTAAAAGTACAGATACCAGACATTATTTAAATACTTTAAGTAGAACTTACCTTCCACTCTGAAGGCAGAGCAAGGCAAGAACTAAAAAGTTGTGCACATACCTTCCTCCCCACTGCCTCCCTACAAGTTGTTACCCAGAGTGCAAGACTGACACTTTCTAATATAGTCAGCAACATAGAGACATGCCAGAAGAGCTATACATCATACATACCTTCTCACATTACATTAAAAAAAGTCACTTTCTTAGTGGGACAGGAACCATAACTTCAGAAGCTCAACCCAGGACCACTGAGTTGACTGTCAGCTTTACTGCAGTTAAACTATTCTGCATCAAAACACTTGGAAGCCCAAAATGAGTATTTCAGAAAGTGTAAGACTTATTTTAGACAGATTATTAATTTTCTTAATCAGAAGGAAAGAAAAAAAGGTTGAATCACAATCAAATAACAAATATGAAAAGTGTTTTTCTCCCTCATCTCTAAATAACATTCTTCTCAGATATTCCCTCACTACTTCCATATAACGCCTTATAACACAATATGGCAGTTATACTGTAACATATGCACCCTAACTACTTAATAATATAGGTAAAAATGGAAGAAGTTGTAGAGGACTGCCCTTCAGCAAAATAATAACCATATTTTATGCCAAGAACTCACATTAGCTGAGTTTTGCAAACTCTAAGCCTTAACTAACATTTTTCGTCAGCTGGTTACTTCTAAAGCCCAAGGAGAACAAGTGAGGCAGGAAATTACACGCTCAAGTTTCAAAATCTTTAAATTTTCTGGTAACTTTTTTCTAGAATTGGGAAGTCAGGAGTCTAGCCACTTTACATTGTTTCCACATTAACGGCCAGTACTGAGGAAAGGCAGGAGTTATGCTAGGTAACAGTCTCATTGCAACAGAAAGTTATAACCACAATTACAGTTTTTCATCTCTCCCTTCCCAGTGTTCAAAGAAACAAGAAAAAAAAAAAACCTTAAAAATGAAGACAGATAAAATATATTTTACTGACCCCAATATAATCAATATCCAGATCATGATACTGTTTAGCTCCTAATATCCAAGAAATAATATAGTAAACAGTGACATGTGGATAATCATAGGGCCAGTTTTCACCCTTCCCTATCCATGATGGAAATGTCCAGGGCAATCCTGGAAAGAAGAAAAGCAAATAAATAATTACTAAAGTGGGTGGTCTGCATTATTTAGTACAGTTTAAAAGCATGCTGCACTTTATCTTTCCTAAACTGAAGGAGCAGATAGCCCTTCTGATTCACATAGTTCCAGCAAAGACAACAAAACACACTTATTTTACCATAGAATATGCTGTAATATAAACTGGAATCAAACACTTGCGGCTTTTATTTTATTAAGTCAGAAACCCATCGTTATTTGAGAGCTACTGACTACATATAATCTTTCTACTGTGTAGAATACATATAATCATTAGAAACATATAATCTTTTTCTACTGTGTAAATTCTAACAGGTTTAAAGTAAGAAAGACTTTTGCAAAAACATTTTACAGCATTACAGACAAAGGATCAATATTGAAATGCAAAAATCTCCTGAGTATGCCTTCCAGAGCAAACAATGATTTACTCATTGCAAAGGACGAAAGATTAGGACTATGAAAAAGCATTTCTGAGTTTATTGGCTCTTGTGTTAAATAAGAACAATTTATTCACCTAAATAGATTCTCTCACATTTTCAGCTAATTCAGTATAAGACACCAGATCTCATTAATTAAAAGGCATACTCTCCTCCCTTTGTTGTGGACTTGATTTGAGGGAAGAAGGTATTAACAATCACAATTAGTCACAGATGGTAAGCTTGCTGTTTGCATAGCGCTTGTCTAAAAGAATCTGACCAATAAAACCTGCAGCAAGTCACATCTTGTGGATGGGTAGGAAAAACCTGCTTCCTGGATGAGAGGTAAGGAGACTCATAGGCAGGTGGAGTAAAATAGCAAAACTGCCATCTTTATGAAATTTCACAGGTACTTAGAGTAACCTTTGTTTCACCAGTCTTTTAGGATAAAGAAAATATACATTTGTATTTCCATTTCAAAAGCGCTTTTAAATACTGCTGACTGAAATTTTAAGCAATAACAAATCACAAAAATCAAAGGACTTCTGCTGTTGAAACTGGAATAGTACATTAGACTACAGAGAAAGGAAGTCTGATAATACAGAGAGTGGACTATACTCACAAAGCATGAAATGAATATAGGGGATAAATTATGTAACCAAAATTGTCAGAGTGGAAGAATAAACATCAGTGACCACCTTTCAAGCTCCTGGAAATAAAGCTGTCAGAATATTGCAACAGTTACTTTTAAGTATTTTTACAACTTTCACACTTGCGCATTTGTTACATGTTTTCCTTTGGAAGGAATTTCTCATGCATCACCTATTCCTAATAAACATCAGGAAATAAAAATCTGATTGGCACTTGACTGTAAGAGCACTGAGGATAATCAAACTACTAAAAAAAGAATAAGTTGCAAACCACACTTTTTGCCTTGTCAATGCTGTGCTGTACATGGAAATTTGCTACTCAGAAAAAAATAGATTGAGACTTAACTACACAATCAAGTGATGCAGTGCATTTATTTTTAATTATGAGGTTTCTCTGCCCTGGAGACCGCAGAAGTCTGGCTTGCTATTACAAAGGTACCTGATTATTACTATAATAGCTCTGCAACCACTGCCACTACCACATACAAAATGGAAACAGTACACTTCATGAAAGCACTACCAATAGCATAGGGCACTTGTATTCAACACCAAGATCAATTTCATTCTCTCAAAAAGGTAGGAGAGGAAGGCAAATATCATAAGATGTCAGGTCTAACAGCTAATCTTTAAATTTGTCAGGGAATATTGAAGGCCTGGCACACGGAAGAGCCCAGCATTTAGCTCAGGACAAGTTCAGTGTTAATGTTTCACTAAAACATTTGCTCAAAACAGTGCTGATATTTGTGCTTTTGCCTCAGAATTGAGCTCTATCACAATTAGTAAGAAATTATATATAGTTTCAGGAATTACATGCACGCCACCTGGCATCTCATTATAAAATCAAATTATTTATAACCAGATTCACTTTTGAAACACTTTTTGGAGACAGAGTGGAAAAAAAAGTCATCCTCTCTTTCATGTAAAATACATCCTGTGAAGTATGTCATCAAAATCCAGGATTCTGTATTTGTATTGCCACATACAATGAGAGAGTGGTGAGGTGCTAGAGCAGGTTGCCCATACAGGTTATGGATGTCTTGTCCCTGGATGTGTTCAAGGCCAGGTTGGATGGAGCCTTGAGCAACCTGATCTAATACTTGATCTAGTGGTTAGCAACCCCACCTGTCACAGGAGGATAAGACCCTGAGGTCCCTTCCAACCAAGTCATTCTGTGATACACAACCCACAATCAAAACAGGAAAACAATAAAGTTATCTTAGAACTCAAATATACATACACACATATATACACACACATAGCAGAGCAGAAGACAGGAAACACTCTCACAGGGAAGGAAGGTGATGCACTAATGATAAGGATATATGACTGAACTTAGGGCACGAAAGATTTACAGGTTCATGCTTCCTTTAAATTTGGGGGAATAAATTAAATTTTTTATTCTACTGGTTATTCAGAAATTCAGCCCTCATGATAAATCATTTATATTCATCACTGCAATTAAATCTAAGCACAAAAATCTTAAGCATAATATCACCTGATGCAAGCAAAGCATTGATCACCACCCAGAATGTTACACTTCTATAGAAAAGCAAAAATAATCTGTTTATGAGAAGCATCAATGCAAGCATATCAAATACTAGAGATTCTATATCTTGTCTAGAGCAACAGCAAAAAAGTCTATTAAAATAACTAAGGGTAAGATATGTTAGTTAGAAAACATATATATAAAAATCGTAAGACTTGAATAATTTACCAATCAGTTTAATTTGGGGGTTCCTCTTTTTAGCTTCTTTCATCAGCCACCATTCATAACCTCGGAAGTAGTTCTCATCATTTTCATAGTGCATATGGGAGGGTTCAGTGCCATCTAGGGAGGAAATAAACATTTCACAATTATCTTCTGTGTCATAAGCTGTTGCACATTATAAAGTTTTCTGCATTGCTCACTGACACAATACGCAGTCAAGCACATAGCTCCAGTACGGTTCACACATTCTTTGCTCTACGCCTTCAAAGCAAAATGAGTAGTGGAAGGGAACATGTAAAACTGGCCACCCTTCATTCTTAGCATGTTAACATAAATGTTTGGTTTTTTGGAGGATGGACTTTTTTTTTTTTTTTTTTTTTTTTTTTTGCAACAGAACATGATCAGCTATCAGGCATTTCCTGTTCCCAGATATGATAATGCTAAAATACGCATTTATGATTACCTTGGTCTCAACAACCACCAGGAAATTTAGAGCAATAGGATCATAAGGAGAAAGAAAAAAAAAAAAAAGATAAACAGTGATCAAGCCCCAGTGAAATATAGCAGCTCAATAAACTAAAAATGAAAACTCTTTCTGATCTTCGCATTTTCATGTTTTTAAGCTCCACACAAGTTTCACGGGGTTTGTATTACACAAACAGTATTTGAGAAACACTCTGCAGAGAACTCATTTCTCTAAATGCAAACTACTTACCATATTATAGATTTCTATATTGAAGGGCAGGGGGAAGAGAACACCATCTCTAAGACACGAGTATAAATTACTTTTACAAGTCTGCAGACACCATTTCTGATATTTCTGTGTAACTTCAGTAGAACTACATAACATGCATCTCCATGTCTCAACTGAAGAGAAACAGGTGCAGGACACATTACTTACAGCATCATTGCAAATGAGAAGCTAAACCCTGCATAATCTATACCTGTTGATTGTCCATCACCACCAATCTCTACTTTGAGAATGTGTAAAGAAGCACCAAAATTTGGCTGGAAAAAAAAACAAAAACAACAAAGAGAAATCAGACTAATGACAAGATAATCTTTAGGAGGAACATTAAAGTATTTTTAATGTTATTGTAAGCCAAGCTTAGTGCTTTCTTTCAAAATAATGAAAATATTAAACCTACTACCTTCGTAAATTTCTTTGATATAAAGACCTTCTATATGTGTCAGAAATAACTTTTTCTGTAATTAGCAGGTTACCAGAGAAGAAAAATTGCCATACTGAGAAACAAATAGCCTCTTGGTCCACTATCTCATTTCCCTTGCATTTGACTGGCAGACAAGACACAGAATTTAAATACACAATTCATCCAACTCCTACTATGTTCTTGCAATTGGTGGTTTTAGAGTTGCTCAAGCCAGAAATTACAACTAATCATTATTTTAATAAGCACAAATGCAGCTGGCCTTTTCCATGAAATTATCCTAGTATGAGTTTTAAGATTTAGTAATGAACTTATTAAAAGAAAATATGAGTGAAGCCCACATGTAGGCATAGACAATAGTTTGCTCAGCCTACAAGATTATTTAACATTTTTAAAGAAGAAGCAAGTATTCCTCAGTTTACATCTCTCCTTCTGCCATCTTTTATTTTAAACTTCTACACATACCCTTTTCCATCTTTATCACAAATTGAACAACATTAATTACAAGAAGAAAATAGAGGCAAAGCCTCCTTCCGCATATGTCATAGCAGTTTTTGTTTTGGTGAAAGAAAACACTAAAAAAATTTTAAATAGCATGCTCTCACAACTGGATTTCCTTTTGTCATATTTCTGCTGACTCCTTCAGAAAACTCATACTTGCAACACACAATTTAGGTCTTCCAAAGAACATGGATTTGCTCCCCAGTTATACATTATTCTTTGCTATACCCTTTACCCAATTTCAAGCTACACAGTAAATTATTTTCCTCCAGCCATTTGGATTGCAGTACTTGAAAGTGACATGACATTCTCCTTCAGCAGAGTAATTTACAGTGCCAAAAGCAAAACAAGTTATTACTGTCCAGTGCAATAGCCTTAAGTTGAGTAACTCCACAGGTTATACTTGCTACTTAAAGCAGCTTACAAAACAGTAACATTAATATTCCTTCTGCAGTAACTACACTTTTTCTACTAATCTGGAATAGATATTCTACTGAAGTGATGCCGCCAGATTCACAAAATTGATAAACTATCTGTAGTCTAATCAGAACTGTCCAATCGACTTCCTACAATCATAAAACAGCAAAGCCCTCATTAACCCAAAATGTAGGATGAAAATACATTGAAAACAGGAATAAGAGAAATCCTAATAATTTGAAGAAATAAGCTACCAAAAAAAAAACAAACAACCCCACCAGCAACAAAAAAAACCACGCTGTCAAGAACAGCAACTAAAAATGTAAAGTTCTGATAAAAACCCCTTTAGTACAGCCAGCAGCTATCAGCTATACATTAGCAGCTGTCATACTCTGAAGGAAGGAAACTCTTTCCTTCAGTTTTAGAGTCTGCAAACTTGACAACATTTGTTGGTTTTATTCTCTCAGAAAAAGGAGCTTCCCAGAATTTCATAGAGGGATCAAAACTCTTAGAATCATAGAAACGCTCAGGTTGGAGAAGACCTTAAAGATCTTTGAGTCCAACCACAACCTAACCAAACTATCCTAACAACCCTCCGCTAGATCATGTCCCTGAGCATGCCCTCTTGTGAAGAGCTAGAAAGTTTATTCTTTATGTGAGAGGAATAAAAAAAGGTTAAAATATTTATCCCACAAGAATGCATAAAAGCTTATATAATGATAAAAATAAAATCAGTAAGACTGAAAAAAAAAAAAGGTGTTTAATACATGTAAGTGTTGTATTCATAGTTACTAATCATAAAAAAAAAAAAAAAAGAAGTGAGCTCTTCATGGAATATACTTGCATGAGTAGCTTACTACACAATGAATTGGTGGGCAAACCAGGGTTGCCCTAATAGGTTAAAACTCTCTTTGGGCTCAACCATTCCACTCTTTTAGCTACAAAACCATCTATAACTCATAGGTAATAACTATTCATCCTCAGTGCTCAGCGTCAAGTTGAAAAAAACAGTTTTGAACAGATTTACAAGATAGAGCTTGCCTAACCTTAAGAAGGCCTGAACATATTACAGGCATCCCAACAGGTGATAGTAAGAAGCTCTGCATGAAATCAGGCGTTGGAGCAGCAGTAACACAGCACTTACCTTGAACAGATAATCTAAGATCTGGGAGCGATACGGTTCTTGGTAGTTCACAAGGAGTCTAGATGTGGCCTAAAACAGAAAACAAAATTACAAACACCTTAACAGTCAAACATCCAAGTGCATCTTCATTTTTTGGTCTAGGCAGTTCCACACAACTAATAATCCTACAAAATTAAATACAACATAAAGAACTTGCTAAACACAAAGTTCTTCCTAACCCTCCACTTGCACAGTTGTGCTTTTGCAGATTGGAGGAGCCCTGCTCACCCGTGACACCAGCAAAGGGAGCCCAGAGGGCAGGGATACAGGGAGATCCCGCAGAGCCGCAAGCACAGCACCTGCACCAGCTCTCCTGCACTCTCCCTGCCTCGGCTCACCCACGCCGCCCTCAGAGCCTCCCCAGCCCCACATCCCCCACATCCCCCCGGTAGTCTCTCAGCCTGCCGATACCCCCGGGTATCCCCTAGGTTTCCCCATCCTCAGCTGCGGCAGCCCAGAGGAAACGATGTCAGCCCAGTCCCGAGGAGCCCCGCGCACACCCTCCCCGCTCACCCCACCGCCGCTGATCGCCCCGATCCCGTCGAACTCCCTGCCCAGCCCGCCGGCATCATCCAGCACGTAGGCAGCACCGACCCCGGGGGGCCCCAAGCCCCAGCCGGAGCCGAGCAGGAGCCAAGCACAGAGCAGAGCCGCAGGACAGAAAGAACGCCCGACAACCTCCATCCCGACGGTCCTGCACCGCTCTGCCCCTGGCCCCACCCTGCCCCTTCACAACCCGCATCTGTCCCCGCCCCCGTCCGCCGCGTGACCGCGCAACCTGGCAATCACCTGAGGAGGGCGGGGCACGAGCGTTCCTCGCCGCCATTTTACTATAGGGAATGGCGTCTCAGCCCTTATTGCGCAGCAGCGGAATGAAGCTGGTGATGCCATTTTGAGAGAGGGCACGAGAAGCCTCAGCCCCTGGGGAGGCGTACTGCCGTGCTGGAGGAAGGTGCTGAACAGTGAGTGAAGCCATTGAGGAACCATGATAGGTGTGGGAATGCTGCCGCGTGTTTCAGGAGACGCGTAGTGAGACAGCGTGTTTGCATCACAGGTGGACGGAGCTTCTCTGTGAAAACAGCACTCTGCAGCATGAGCACTGTTCGCAATATTTATGCCAAAGTGACTTTCATCAACTGCAAAATTGCTTCTTCTTACAGGATCCACATCCTCCAACAGTTTTCCTGGAAGGGGAGTGGCGTACATCTCCCATTTCCAGGCCCTCACCAGTAGCTGTGACCAAACCCTTATGCTGTAGGCATGATCGGTACAGCATGGTGAAAGACCTTTGATCTTTTGTACGAGTGGCGGAGTGGCTGGGAGCAGCTCTGGGGCGCAGGGCACCCAGGGAGAGGCTGTACTCTGAGGACTGCTGGCTGGCCCCAGTTCTTTCATAGAACGCCTTGAGTAGTAAGGGGCCTTGAAGGTCAATGAGCTCCAGCTGCTTGCCATGGGACACTGGTGATCAGTCTGATTATATAGTATAAAAATCCTTAAAGTGAAGCTTTCTGACTGTTGACATTGGTGTTCTGCAGAGCTCGTGTTCCGCATGTTTCAGGAGGAATGAGGCACTGGGAAGTGCAGTGGCTGACATCATGCAGGCAGTGTGTTAATGCTGTAGAAAAGCCCTGGTTTTTCATGTTTCCATTCACAAAGAACGCTGTTATTTGAGGGACTGCCCATCTTGTCTGTGTCATTGAGGAATTTCATGCCTCAGTGATGACATTTCCTGATCGTTTCCTGTTTATTTCTTTTTTAATAACAATACCAAACACTCATGAAACATTTGCACTTTACAGCAATATCAAGTATTAACTAATGAACCTGCTCACACCCAAATGAGCTATATAGTGTCATTATTACATCTAGAAGCACAGAGTGACTTCCTCAGG
Source organism: Lagopus muta (assembly GCF_023343835.1). Lineage (NCBI taxonomy): Eukaryota > Metazoa > Chordata > Aves > Galliformes > Phasianidae > Lagopus > Lagopus muta. Next base: position 42,747,819 of record NC_064438.1, read on the forward strand.
CTACAGTGAGTCATGGCAGAGGCAGAATTTGCTGATGGTTCTAATTCACCTTTGTTCCAGCAGGCTGCAGCTTTGCATACATAGAGTGTGCAAATAAAGAAAGTAATAAAGAAAGAGTTTGATTTTTTTTTTTTTTTTGCATATAACTTTACTTCCAGAAACATATGGAATGATCATATATTCTCTTGCTTCCTTTGATTTTTCAGTCCCCCATCAACTGTTCAATAAAGGCCTTCAGAAATACATCAACCACATTTCTCTATTTGTAATAACAATAAAAATTGATTTCTCTTCAGTGACCTATAGGAACCCTCAACTACCCACCAGACATTATTCTTAGTAGATGCCATGTTAGGAAAAGACAGGTGAAAAGTGATGAAACAGGTCTTTGCCTTATAACTTCTGTCTCCGTGAAAATAAAGCTTTGGATGAATTTCTGAATTAGAATTTTAACTAACCCATCTTCTTCCAGCTAAGGTGCTGAAGAGCCTCCATTTCACCAAGCTGGAGGGCGCTATGAGACCAGTTCAGGATCGCATGAAATGGAATTGAATTGTTTGATAATCAGTAGAAAAAAATGTAACTGAAAAAAAAAATAATCATGTTCTGTCTGGGAAAAAAAGGAGCTAGCCAAATCTCTGCATCCAGTAATTTAATATGCAGATACTTGGTACTGTTTTCAGAAAAGTACAAATTTTAGAACTTTTAAATTTGTCTGATTCATTTCTCCTTACCATCTGAATAATCAAATAGATTGGTTTTTTTTTGTTACTGAATAGATGTGCAATTAAAAATTCTACCCAGTTTCTTAGAAGCCGACATAAATCATTATAAACAGAATTTACAAATAATAATAATAATTAAAAAAATCAGAGTACACAATAAATTATTCTGAGCACAGAGGGAATGAACAAACTATGCCTATGTAACATTTTTTTCACTTAATTATCTATTAAAAGAATCACTTCCATAAAAGCAATGTACAGTTAATTTTGTATTTAAAAAAACCACAAATATGCAAATTGAAGTGCATGAAATTTTTGTTATCCTATGTTAACTAGCACTGTTCACAAACTTGCTTCCATCAGTAAGCAAACAGAAGAGAAACAACAACACAGTAATAAAGGTTCAGAAAATAATTAGATTTTTTTGAAGGAACTTCTGAAATCTTTATGATATTTTTTATGAATTCCTCATATGTACATTTGTCTTTGATTCTGTAATAAATCTGTAGGGAACAGCAAGTGCCAAATCTTTTGGTCAGAAAAATCTTCTATATTTTGAACACATACAAATTAAAAAAACAAAAACAACCCAGTGTTTTATTTCTGTGTATGATTTCTCTGCATAATGCATTGTGTCCTAAATAAGGGGTTTGCAATATACTCCACTCATGCAGTCTGGCAATATTTTCATTAAAACTTTTCTAAATTTACCAAAAAAAAGAAGATCTACCAAACTGGCTAACATCATTTTTCATATTTCCATGAGTACATCGTCTAAAAAAAGAAAAAAAAGGAAAAGAAAAAAATCAAAAGGCTTGTGAGCTGTTGCTTCATTAGCGCACCCAAGAGCAGCTTCCTGTTACTTTATCTGTTGAAGCAGTTTCTCTTCTCAGAACCAGACCCTGATTACCCTACTGATGGTAGAGGAGTAAAACTGCTCTGTGGGAACATTTGATTCTCTAGGTAAGTGCACACACTTCAGGAAGTCAGTGAATAGACTATTTATGTTGTGGTACAGGTTTTATTGTAGCTCTCCTTTAATGTGATGCTGATATCATGCAACAAGAAGAGACACAAAAAGATGCTGGAAAAACTGCTCTGGGGGAAGTAATATTCCATCCCCCAACACAAGTGAAATATTTCACTTAAAAGTTAAAAAAGTACAAGGACAAATAACTTCAAAAGAATGTGTTAGAAAAGACGTGACAGCTTGATTAATTGTTGTAATAGTACTGCCATGATCAAAATACCTATTTCTCAGAGAAAGAGGGAGGAAAGGATGGAAGGATTTGGGCATGAGTTTTGAGGATACTGAGCTTTCCTGTACTCACTGTAAAATTGCCTCACAAGGCATTCCAGTCACTCTTCTATTGCTGTTCTTTAGTATTTTATTGCATTAACAAGGTACTCAGCATTATTTATGAGAATATACACCATTCTTAATACTTGGCAAAAAATCAAGCTGTTCTAAAAGTAGCTTCCTAGATGCTAGAGTACCAGTCATGAACATGAAAATATTTTACAGAAGAAAACTTGATGCACAGAAACTTATAGCAAAATGATGTTCATTTGTGTGGTCCATGTTCTTAAGTGTATATATATATATATATATATATACACACACACACACACACACGTATATATATATATACACATATATATATATATACATATATATATACACACACACATATTTCTATTTGGTTACATCAATGAAATCTCTATGCTTTATAAAAAAAAAAATGCCTGAAGTGTATCTCAAAGTTAAAAAGGCTGAATTCTTTCATACCCAATTGAGTTTCTACTGAATCTCAGCGAGGTGTGAGCAAAATTTACTTCGTTGAACTTGTTTAGGGAAAAAAGGAAATAAAAAAATAATCTGTCCTTCCATCTTATGGCTGATGACACAGTGACATTAGCACAGCAACTACTCTACTGATTTAGCTGATATGATAGTGTTTTCTTCATTTGAGTCTGATCTAAAAAGCCAAGTACATGCAAAAATGTATCATCGTATAATGTGATATACTGCTTACTCAACTTCCCCTTTTTTAAAATTGAACTTTAATGAAGGACATGTAGTGAAAATGTATCAGTTGTGGATGCTTCCAAAATTAAATTGGTGGTTTTAGTGACCAAACTTTCCTGTTTTTAACACAAAATTCTCACAGTCTGCTCCATCTTTCATAATTTTCTACACAGTGGCAGATTTATTGGAATTTTTTTTTTTAAATACTCTTCCAGCCTTTCCATAGAACTTTTACAGATAAAAGTATGGAACATCCATTTGTATTTGTGCTTCTGGAAGGATAAGTGTACATTTGTTACATTCAAAATGTTATAAATTGTCAGATTGTGAAATCTTTGAATCTAAATTAGATTCTGTGGAAATAAATCAATACCAATACATTATGGAATATTCCTGAAGTTAATTTATAAGCTTGTTTCCATACATTACTTAAAGTATAACATACAGTAGATCATTTCTCTAAATTTTACATCTGATTGCAAGTTACTTCTTTTTTTTTTTTTCCTCCAGAGTTCTCTTAATAGCAGATTCTCTGTAACAAAATGGCAATGATTTTGGGACAATTATAGTCATTCAATCATTGGTCTAAAAGAGAGCGTTGACTATTGAGAAATATACTAAGGACAAAACTAGCAGGTGTACTCAGAAGATGAGGAAAGTTTTCAAGCTTCAGACCTTATTTTCAGGTAAGGCAAATCATTTTACATTACACAATCATAATTATCAGAGAAGTGCTAAGCAAGGAAGTATGATATGAAAAGGCTCCCCTAACATAAGATCTCAGATAGCTATAAAGAAATGTGTTGCAATCAGTTGCAAAACAGATCTTTCTGCTTTTATGTTTTTGCTCAAGAAACTACAATGTATGTTGTAATATTCTTCACTTGCTGGCTCTGTGACACACTTCATTATAGGTCATCAATACATACCATAATGACACACTTTTTAGCATGTCCTCATATGAGTAGCATTGATAGTGTGTCATTAAAGTTGAGACATGAATTACCTGGGAAGTTCAGATGGCCTCCTGGGTCCATAGAAACTGTTGAAGATACTGTTTGAAAAGAAAGCCATGAGGTGCTGTGAACTGTGAACATGAAGGTCAGAAAAACTGACAAGGTGGGAAATTTCATGTGATCTCAGCTTGCTTTTTTTTTTTTTTTTCCCCTCCTGTTTAATATTATCCTCAGTGTCCCAGCCATTATCCAGTTATTGCTTACATTGTTCACTCCTTAAGGCAGGTGGCAGGAGAGCAAAACAAGATCTTGCCTTGAAGAACACACAGTTTGTTCAGACAGGTGCAACATACTGAAAAGTATGTTTACCTTATGATCAGCGAGATGAGTAGATGAAAACTGTTAAAAACAGTGAGTAAATAGTTGAAGCTGGGTTTATTGATCTGTAAATCAGTATGAACAAGCTGATAAAGCCACCTGTGGAGACAAGTCAGGAGCTTGTAAGGATGTTGAGTCTGTAATACAAGTCAATTAACAATGGAGAAAGATTTTTGGGGGGAAGGAAAAGGAATTCCTATTTCTCAATCACATGACAAATGTAAACACTGCCTCATGCACTTACTGCTGAATTACATACGTGCTTCTCAAGGGGTATGTTTCCCTGCAAGGTTTGTCACAGATTAAAAAAAAAAAAAAAAAGAAAAAAAAGACAATAAAAAGCGATTAGAAGAAGAGAGGTATTTAATCTGTTATTTATCTAATCAGTCTGCAATCATTTGCTTTGCTTTTGTGAAAAGTGGGCCAGAAAAACCCTGAGATCCAATTTCTAGGCTTGAATTTTAATTTGTGATGCTTATCTCTGTTGGTAAGCTTAAGATGCCCTATTTACCATGCGGTTTTAATAAAACAAACCACACCGATTAGCAGATATATTATGTGTGTCTTGCATACACACACTGAATTTTCTTAAATAGTCACCTTGTAAGTAAAGTTTCTCACTTGAACAGATTGACAAGTCCTCAAGAATTTTCATTGCGTTTCAAGCACGTGAGTGATTTTACGACTAACTGTGAAAAGTGAGCCAACTTGATCAAATAAAGCACTGGCTGTTAAAATGAAGTTTGTTCTTTCTGGCCAGTTCTCTCATTGCTCCATTAAAAATACATATATATATATATATATACGTATATATCAGTGAGAATTTCGTGATAGAAAAGAGACATCCACGTAATAACCTCTCAACATTCACTAAGCCTACATGGATTTCTTTGACAAACCCGCAAACCTCCACATGCATCCATCAGACTCATAAAGGGCAGCATGAGTTTACCCATCATTTAGGAAAATTTCTATACCACAAACTGTCTTCAGTTTGAACTGGTCCATATGTGAGAACACTGGCAAGCAGTTCTATCTTACAACCTACTCATTCTACAGCCTCTTCATCTCCTCCGCTGATATTCTAGGCTCACAATAGAGATGAGTTGCTAGAGGTGATTTCTGAAGCAGTTGCTATATTTATCAGCAGAGCTAGACCACACCTGGTGTTTCCAAATGACAGAGGCATGATATAATTAGTGATTGCCAACTGTCTCATATGTATGGTAGTACCCCCTTTCTTACTGAAAGGTCAACTCATATAAGTGCTTCCAAAACCTATGCACCCAACTTTTTCAGTTGCAGTGCTCTTATTGGGGCTGCCGTTTAACTGGTATTTTCATGCCGAAACTATTGACACCCATGGTTCTGTTAGTGCCTAGGATGAACTTAACTGCTGGTTTTACAAACTCATGCAAGGCAAGTACAGTTTCTTAGAGGATAGAAGTGTAAATGAGAAACTGTACTCAGTGTCTCATTGGAGTCTTGGGCATAACAGATTTTCCTATGCATTCAAGAATCCAATAGCTTGACATATTTCACATAAATATTCCTGGACATGCAGTAACCTTTGCTGGAATAGCATGACAAGTTACTGGGGGATTGCATACGAGTGAAGAGATAGGGAAGCGTAAGGATGCATCAAGAATGATTCATAATATGGGTACAGCTTGGCGCTTGGCCACTTGTTCTCTTCCAAGCAGATCCCAACAGCTGTAGGTATCTGAATCCCCATCATTCTATCCTTGCCTCACCATTGTTTTAAAGAGAAGTAGGGCATTAGGGATACAAAATCTGCCAGAACCTTATTCTTTTTTTTTTTTTTTTTTTTTTTTTTTTTTTCCCCCCCCCCCCCCCCCCCCTGTGGTGCACTCTCCAAAACTTTCTCACAGGAGAGACCTGTGACTGCAGGACTCTATCTTTCTGGATGTGTTTCAGACACTCAATCTACTTCCGCTGCATAAAATTGTGTCTGACTGACTTTGACCTTCTTAGACATTGGGATTCTTCCCCTGCATGTGTCCAGCTAGAGATTTTTAAATCTTTTGATCTCCTACAAAAAGAAAAAAACAAAAAAATTCCATAAAGAAGCCCCAAAACATTGTAGTAGCTGATTATTTTTTTTTCCCCTCCAACAGAAAGATGGAATCATACCAACCACATCCTGAAAAACTAGCAGATGAGCACCAATCAGACTACAGGCTTGTTTTTTTATTGTATCTGGGCTGGAATTAGCCCAAAACTACATATGGTGGACAATGAACAACACTGTTAAGTGCCATGATGATCACACCCTGGATAAGTATTTGTTTCCATTTGTGTACAGCACTGTGATGGTGATCAGTATTCCCATCAACTGCATATCCCTCTATGTGTCTTGCATTCAGGTGAGGAAAAAGAATGAGTTGGCAGTCTACCTATTTAGTCTGTCCCTGGCTGACCTTTTGTACTCTGTGATTCTGCCTTTGTGGATTGATTATGCCTGGAATGGAGACAACTGGACACTCTCTGCCAGGCTTTGCCAGTTTTCTGCCTTCCTTACATACATGAATTTTTACACCAGCACTGCATTTCTTGCTTGCATCTCTCTCGATAGGTACCTGGCATTAGTTCACCCCCTGAAGTTCCAGCACTTACGTACAAGAAGAATTTCACTGATTGTCAGCATAATTGTTTGGCTTCTGGAAGGTACCTTTAATTCAGTTATACTGATGAATAAAGAAGTATTTAATGATCCTTGCAATTCTACTAATCATATATTATGTTATGATAAATACCCCCTGGAATGGTGGCAGGCACAGCTGAACTTATTCCGGATATGCTCAGGGTACCTGCTCCCTTTGATAATCATTTTGTTTTGCTACCATAAAATCTACCAAGCAGTGAGGTGTAATCAAGCGACAGTAAATGAAGAGAAGAAAAAAATCAAGAAACTTATACTGAATATCACAGTTACTTTCATTATTTGTTTCACTCCTTATCATGTTGTATTGCTTATTCGGAGCATCAAAGAACCTCAGGCCTCTAACCTACAGCTTTTACAGTCAATTTATAAAATCTACAGAATCACACAAGCCTTTACAAGTTTGAATTGCATTGCTGATCCCATTCTTTATTGCTTTGTGAGTGAAACTGCACGAACAGACATTCTGAATTTGCTCAGGTGTTGCTTGTACCTACAAAAGCCTGAAGGAAACCAACCAGAAGAACATGCTCTGTGTAGTTCTGCTACAAAGAGCAATGCACTGGTCACCTACAGATCTTCCTGTGAAACTGAAACTCTGTAAGACATCTGTGAGAGCACAGTCAAAGAAAAAGTGGATAACGTAAAGGGAAAAAAAGTAAAAATAAATCTTCCCTTGCTTGTATCTCAGTAAACAACTCCAAAGTACTCTAATCTAGGTGAAACCAGTAGCTAGAACTAATAAGAATATATTGCAGGTCAGTTAAATCAGTGGAGCATCATAACATTTCTTAAAATCAGCTGTGTTATGTAGATCAGTGTTAACAAACAGTCAAGGAAAATGAACATGATATGCTGACAGAATTACAGAGGGTCCCCTGAAGAACGTCCTCCTGTCTCAGTTTGCTAGTTAGCCCATATACTCAGTGCACTTGTACTTAGCTGCAAGAAGGCTGAAGTCCTTTCAATCTAGTTTTTCAGTTTTAACAGAAATCTTAAAGTTCATCTGAGAAAGATTCTTCTGTATGATTTCTTTCTTAAATCAGCACTGTGATAGAAATGAATGAAAAATGCACACACACAATATTCAAATGATTGATAAAGAGCAGAAAAACTGATAGTGTTATGATGATTCAGTAATGACTCAAATTCTCCTTCAGCATAACCTCCCCAATTAACCACCTCTTAAAATCGTTTACCTTATGTAGACAGTTATTTACCTGCTCTTATGAGTTTTTAGCTTTTGGGAAATGTATGTCCTAATGTATGTTATCATATGGCATGCAGTTTCATTACTAATACTGAATTTCAGACAACTGAAGATTCATTACTCAGAATACATATAGGGAACCAAATTCAAGCCACAGATGGATAACTAAGGTGAAATTTCACCTCACGTGTTCAGGGAAGAAAGGAAAGAATTGGAAGGTGAGGTTTCATGTCTCCATGAAAGACCTCTCTTTGGTCTAGCTTACTGTTACTGAAATCTGGAGTGCAATTTTGTTTGTAGAGTCAAAGGAGCAAAAAGATTTATATTCATTTACTTACTCTCAGTCAGAAAATTAAATAAAAATAATAAATCACTAAGCTAACAAACAATACTAACAAGCCAATAAAGAATAAGGCAATAAAACAACACAAATATTGAAAAGGTTGAAGTTCAGCACAGATCAAAATTAGAGCCGTTAACGCAGGGATTTGTTTGCATGGTTCACAGACAGCAATGGCTGCACGTTCCCATGAAAAGACGGTCAAAATTTGTCTCCTTTCACAAACTTTTCACTTTTGGCCAGATTCCAGGAAGAATGTTCAGTTGTGGTTGTTTCCCAGTTTCATAAAGGATGAAAAAAAAAAAAAAAAAATTTCCACCAAAAATGTCCCTCTAGCAAGTCTGTAATGGAAAGAATTTTGACCAGCATTTTTCAGCACACATCCAGGACTGGCATTATACTTGAACGACCAGCATACTGTGCTCACAGTCAGCATGGAAATTCTTAAACAAGATCCCTCTGCACAGAAAATATCTCCATTACAAAAAAATCACTTTCATTCCACTGTTCGTGATTACATCTATTTATATTTTTTATTCATTTCACACTCTGAGATGGGAACTTGAGAGGCTGAGGACACTGGGCACGTTTAGCCTGGAGAAGAGAAGACATTGGGGGTCCTAATGGCAGTCTTGCTATACCTGCAAAGAGTGTTGAGAAGATGGAGCCAAGCTTTTCACAGCAGTACGTAGCAGGACAAGAAATTGTACATAACTCAAAGCAAGAAGGATCAAAGTTGATAAAAGTAAAATTTTTTGAACTATGAGGACTGTCAAGCAGTGGGGCATGTGGCAGCAGGAAGTCCTGCATGCTCCATCCTTGCAGATTTTCTAGATCAAACTGGACAAAGCCCTGAGCAACTTCATCTGGCCTCACAACAGACCTCGTTCGGAGCAGGAAATTGAACTAGATACTTCCTTAGGTCCCATCCAAACAGAATTATCACGTGATGCTATGAACTTTCATAAACATTTGTGTCATTACTCTGGCTGCTACCTTCCTCTTTAAATAGTTATATTCCTTTCCCTTCTTTGTTTCCTTCAATCTTTATACTGGATTTTGTTTTGATGTGCTTTTTTCTCTAATTCCATTTTATATATTATGAAAGAAAAAGAATGCAAACATCAGTGCAAATTGCTTCACCACAGATGTGTCCCTATACTAACCTAAGAACATAACGTGTTATGTGATAGGATGAATTTTCACTGCAGCTCTGGAATAAAAGCAGAACCAAGATTCCCTGTAGCTTCATGGGGAAAAAAAAAAAAAAAATCTCAGTAATTTATTTCTACACCTTCTACATGCAAAAAAGTTCGAAATGTAAACCTGTTGGGGTTTAAAATTATCCTAAATAAGGGATAATGACAACTAAAGCTAAACAACAAAGTTGATTCAAGTTTAACGTGTCAGAGCTGGCTGCTCTGCAAGGGACAGGGAACCAGGAACCAGAAAGCTGAATGTGGAACTGTGCAGTTCCACAGCACCCAAGCAAGGTGTGCAGATCAGATCTGTTGATGGTAACCAGCATCAGCCAGCAGCCCTAGACAAATCCATAGTGACAAGACATTCTGAGGTTGAGATGAAAAGCCAAGGCAGCAAGCTGAAGTCAGGTTCAGTGAGGTACAAGGCCAGACACTATGTTTCTGAGATGTAGCTCAGCATGGTAAGTGCTTGAGCTGACAAATAACTCATGTCCCAAGGAGGGGGAATTGCCATCAAGAATCCTCCAGCTTCTTCTCACATAACTTCTACCAGCAGCCTGGCCTAGGTTGCATGGCAGCGCCATGCCAGCACTGGCCTCCTCACAGGCAGCCAAATCCAAGAAGGCAGGGGAAGAGACCATAGTGTGTGTATATTCAAGGTCCTGATCCTGCTCAAAGAGCTTCACTTCCACAGAATTTGGCCCTGTAATTTTATACCTTAAAGTTTTCCACCATTGTTTATCAAAACCTTAGCTTGGATCAACTTTCAATATTACTAATGAACGTTTTTTAATCGCATCAGTTCTTGCAGTTCCTCCATACCTTACTGAAGATCATTTTGAGATAAAGGAAACCAATGACAACAGCTGGCCCGTAGGCTGGGCTTCATGAAGAAACTCAGATAAATTAGGGGTCCACTTCAGGAAAATAAAACATGGGTACCTAATCTCTTCGGCTGTTATGAAATGCTAGCTTTATCTGTTTACTGTTTGTTAAAATGAGGAAGCTGAGATGTGGAGACTGCAATGCCCTGTACTTCAATCATTTCTGTATTTACTTCAATACTTTTACACAGCTAAAGATTTGCACTCTTTTTCATTCTCACTCCAAATTTTTTTGTCCCAGCTGGATCAAATTTACTGTATGAAAATAAACATCTGTATTTTTTCAGAATCACACAATAGGAGAATACAACAGTGAAAAATAAATGTCTTCATGAAGGCTTCAATCCATGTACTATTATGACTGAATATTTTGTATAAAACTCCTAGTAGCTCTGCAGTAAAACAATCAGACACAAGTTCACAGAAACTCCTTCAAAAGCAAGGACATTTCTTACACCAAAGAATTTATAAATTCCAAAGATCTATTTAATGGCAAGAAGAAATAAATGAATTCAAATTCCATTTTTTTCCCTAACAGACAAGTCCTAAAATCACTAATGTATGACTTTGAGGAGACACTAGTAACTGTCTCTCTTCTCAAGATATTCAATAAGGATATGGATAATTAAAGGATTATGATGGTAACTTATTTAATAACTAGTGTATGAAATGTCAGTGCTAAACAATACTGTGTTCAGCACAATAACAGCAGAGATTAATTTATATATCAATAATACACTTCAAGCAGAATCTACCTTCCAATAGTCCAAAAATATAATGCAACTTCTTAAGTTAGGAGTTCTTCAGAGAATTGTACTGACTTTGCTGGTACAATTTCAGTCTTCATTTGAGCTGTGTTTCCTAGAATCCTAGCCACAAGCTGTCTCATGACATTCAAGATGCAGATCATTGTTTTTTTTCTGATCCAACAACACATCTTAACATCAGTCCTGACTCACACAGCTGTGGACTAACAGGGACTAACAAACACTCTCACTTTTTTTTCTGAGTCTCTAACACATCTGACTTCAGAGCAACTGAGAAAGAGAAGCTTGAATTTCAGCTATATTCCAGTTCCTGTTTCCACTCACAGAGAATGACATTTAAAAATGATTCTAACTACTCCAATGACAAGTTTCTGAGACTGTTACTCTTTTATGCCAGTAAGGAGAGGAGTACAGTGCCATAGTTTAGCTACATCACAGAATCACAGATCACAGAATCACCCGGGTTGGAAGGGACCCCAAGGATCATGTAGTTCCAACCCCCCTGCCTAGCAGGGCCACCAAACATACATATTCAGATCAGGTTGCCCAGGACCCCGTCCAACCTGGCCTTAAACACGTCCAAGGACGGGGCATCCACAACCTCCCTGGGCAGCCCGTTCCAGGGCCTAACCACTCTCCTAGTAAAGAACTTCCCCCTAACATCCAACCTAAATCTTCCCTCCTTCAACTTAAAACCATTTCCCCTAGTCCTGCTGTTGTCAGCCCTTTTGAAGAGTTTACTCCCCTCCTGGGTGTAGGTACATGCCACTATTCACATTGCTTACCAACATCAGTGTTGTCACTGGTCTAGTTCTCCAGGTGCTTTGCTATGTTAGAAACATGTCCTTCATTTGCTCCCAGTCTCCACTCAGAATAGAGAGGATAAAGGAGTGTAAGTGTTACAGAGCTTGGTACCAGCACTTAAGAAAGGGAACTGAAGTGTGGTTCTGCACATATCAGGAGACTGGAGTGACTGCTGCACCCACTGAACATGTCCAGGGTTTTCCTTCCATGAGACATCAGTCACCTGTAGTTCCAGAGCCCTGTGAAACTGCAGCCTAATCCTGCCCAGTTTCACCCGCTGCCCTGTACCACATGCGAAAAGCCATGGCCTAGTAATGATAGAGGGTGGGGAATAGTGATACCAATAAGGAGTTCTTGTGCATCTTCTAAATGTTTCTACGTTTTTCTACAGCTGCACTACAATGTCTGTTTTACTGATATAATGCTAACCTAAAGGAAAAATAGGTCACCCCACTTTATTTTTTTTTAATTGAGTATTTTGTTGACAGAAAATACAGCTATCCAGCCTCTTTAAGTGGAGTGTGAGAGACCTCAAGAAAAAAAAAATAAAAAATCTCTTACAAGCTGTTACTTTAAATTTAGTATTTTTAGAAATATTATTGCTATAGCAACAACAACTTGGTTAAAGGTTCAATATCAGGGACAACAGATTCTTTTTCTTTTCTTGTTCTTCTTCCCTAGTGAACACAAAATCTGTTGCTAGATGAAAAACTAAGGTGGTGACAGATTTCGTTGAACTGCAGTCAGATGCTGAACTGGTGTCTGGTAACATATAATTACACATATAAACATAACATTTAGTTTTACGTCTGTCACAAAAGTCAGTGAACCTCAAAGTTTTTACTGTGGATCCTTAGATACCTAGATGTGGTACACTGTCCTTTAGATGAGATACTGAGGATCATTCATCACAAGCAATCACTTATTGTCTTTTTCCAAGAGCTCCTGGTAATATCCTCAAATGTGCTATATTCAATTTCAGCTGAAGCTTTGACTTGTGAAACCATGACCTTACCTTTTGTTTCTCACAATTTAAAAGTTTCCTCCCCTTTAACAACAGATATGTGAAGTAACGACTATTTTTCTTGTCCCACATGAAGAATGACACCTAGAAATATTTCAAACTTCTAGCATTTTACCACAGTTATTTGTGCCTTGATTTCAGCCCTAATCCAGAGATATATTAAGCTATTAGAAGAATCATCCCTTCAGTTTTCTTCATCTACCACTGCAGACATCAAGGCTAGTACTAAATCCAGAAAGTCGCAGTCTACAGGAGAGGTGCAATCAACATGTCCCAAAGCCATGGGGACACAACCCTTTTTCAATTTTCCTCTTTTTCCCTTGACACCTCACTGTACCTGCTACACTATGCTTCACAGAGCTCTCACATACGATATCTCTAGGGCCTCAGGAAGCAGGTTGGTTTACAGCCACTCATCTTTTGAGATAGCTTTCACCTTAGTATACCCAAGAACTCTTTAAGGAGAAGGACAATTTATAAAAAAAAAAAAAAAAAAAAAAAAAAACACAACAAAAAACAACACAACAGCAAAAAAAACACTTAAGACTTGGAGGGCAAGAGAAAATCCAATTATTCCAAGTATCAATTTATAAGATTAATTTTGAAGAGAGAATAAACATGGCTTCACCTGTATGCCTTACTCATCTTAAGGGACTGCAATGCACTAAATAACAGCCAGCAAACTAAGGTTTCTACTCCCTCTTAGAATACACAAAAGGTCAAACTAAATATGAATACTGATACATTGACAGTAATCCCATGAAGGCAGAAATGACCCAAACTTCCTGGCATGCAGTGTGCGTGTACACATGCCCATCTGAACACTCAGTAACCAACAGATTCTGTACATTTTACAGAAGTATAACCAAAGTAACTGTTTCAGACCACGATGTTGTACAGGAAAACAATATTGCTTTTACACTCACATTTTTTACAGCATTAGTGCCGGACATGTGAAATACAGCAATTTCCTACTCACCTATTTTAACAAGAATAGTGCCAGTCTTCCTTACCTGTCTGCATGGCTATCAGTGCACAATGCACTGTCACAGTCCAGTCTACATATCTCTACAGGAACATAAAACTAGTAAAATACTGCAGCGTATATATTCTCAAGGAATTCCTGGTGAGTCAGTGTTCAGAGCTGCACTGAAATTTACAGCTGTTGTTAATTCCCCTGTAACGTTCTGTTTGAGTAACACATTTCTTCAGTAAGTCTAACATTCACACTTGGAAGACTTATTACTGAGGAAAGCAGGAAATAAATTCAGGCAGTAGCATTTAGCAGTTTAAAATTAACTCCTTTGGAAAATGAAAAATTCAGCTCTGAAGTTTTTTTTTCATTATTATTTTTATCCCTTCTACATCATTAGTAGATTCAAAAATTGACTTCAGATGGGCCTGGCATATGCAGCTTTGAAAACAAAGGAACAGTTATCACCATAACTCAAACTCTACCAAGGAAAGTAAAAGGCAATAGTTTCCGTTATTTTCAGTTATGAGTTCACCAGAAGTTTTTCATGTGGTTATTTAAAAGTTACAACTCTATGTTACAACTATGAATACCTGGATGTTCTCATAGTTTCCCTTTCCTCGTGTTTTATCACTGCAGAAAGAGAGTCTTGAAATTATGACTCTTATATACCTAAATGAAGCAGTGGAGGAAACGAATTCTAAGTAAACTACATTTTAAATGTCATTATTTTTAATAAAATCTTGACTCTTTGATAAAAATAAGATTTTTTTTTTTTTTGAAGCTTGTTCTTTTTATTTCTGTACAATAACAGGAAGTAAGCCACAAAAAAGCATCAGAATAGAAATAAGAGGAAAGTGATAGAGTGCAGAAGTGAGGATTCAAAAACCCTATGAAGTGGATTTAACTGAAAGCATTTACAGAATTTGCTAACTTGGTCTGTATAGGTTTATCATTGTTGTACATTCATTTTAACTGATTACAAAGACATTAAAGATGAAACCACTTCCAGATACTTCTGTGGATTTCAGCCAATTACACAGTTTACCTGTTTCTAGCACTTCTTTCAAAGAAACGAGGACCAAGAGCCCAGAGACTCTTCAAAGCACAACCCACATAGGAAGCATAAGATACCCAGTTCAGACACTGAGCGTAGCCTTTTCCTCAAGACCCCTGTAACTATACTGCAAAGACATTCAAGCAATCAAGTTGTAGTTACGTACGGAGGTGATAGTTATCCCTATGCTTGGTACACACTTTCTATAGAATGCCTATTTTCCTGTTCAGCAAATTAATTTTTACTTAATTTGCTCCTGCACAGAACAAATGACGTAGCATCTTCAGTCAAAGCAACGTAGCAAAATACTTCGCAAATATAGTTGACTCAATTGTAATTGCAGTAGAAAGCCTGAAATGAGAGATCTGGGAGACTATCCTCACTAGGTGGCGGTTTTGGTCTGCTCAGTCAGGACTTACAGAAGAGAAGGAAAAAATCCTCATTTTAAGATGTGTTTCTTACATAGAAATAAAAGGCAGCATGCAAACAGAGCTGGCCCCTAAGTTTCCAGGAATACAGGGTGAGCTGTTGTAGTCCTTTCAGATTCAGCCTTGAGATGCTGCAAGCTACCAGGCTTTGAATCACCAGACCTGAGAACTAGAAGTTAAACTTAAAAAAAAAAAAACAAAAAAAAAAAACCAACCCCCCCCCCCCCCCAAAAAAAAAAAAACTCACCAAAACAAAAAGAAAACCTAAAGACCTTACCTGCACATTATGAGCTTCTTACAAGCCTAGATTTACAGACAGCTTGCTTATATATATATACATATATATATATATTTTTTTTTTTTTAAAAAAAGACTTTTATCTCCTTCCCTGCTATTTATTGCAAAATACATAGACAGACACCAAGCATTTGTATTGCTAAACAAAGCAAGTACTTCCAGTCTGCAGCCCAATGGGCCCCTCACATTCCTGTGTTCAACCCATCAGACTTTTTCTTCATACGTCTTGCACGTGCTGTGCTCCTGGGGTTGGCAACAATTCCAAGGCCTCACTTACGCTCAGTCAGAGCTGCTGAAAGGCTTCTCTATGTCTGCTAAACTCCTCATCTGATGTATCATGCAACAGAGCATATAACGCATTCCACTGGACATTCATACTTCCCCTGTACCCCAGCTCCTCTCCTCAGCCATTTATAGCAGATAAGCTCCCAGGGCAGCAGCTCACTTATTGTCAACCTCAAAGTACATTAAAGCATATTGCATTATTCAAGGACCCCTGAAACAAATTCATTCTTCACCCACGTTAAAACTACATATTTTTTCACAGATACTTACTTCACTGAAGTACAATTAATTATTTTCCTCTAATTCCTAGAGGATCAGACCTTTCAAGTGCTGCACTAGAATCACGTTCTTCCACAATATTCCTCCATTCTCTGCAAGAGCTAACTCCACATCCAGGACAGTACCTGCTCCCCAAGGAACTCGCATTATGATAAAGCTTTTCAGGTGCTCCAAACTCACCACACCTGCTTACAAGGATGATTAAGCCTCTTCCCTCTATTGGTTGGAATACCAGTTCTGTTATCCATTATGGTTTTGTTCAGTTCTTGTACTTTCTTTTCCCTATAACTCTAGTTGATATTCCTTTATACTTTGACTTATTGATGGTTTTTTTCTTTCTATATGGAAGGAACAAACAGAACAATTACACAAGCCTCTTTCAATACTTCAGTGACAATTATGAGTCTTCTCAACTCCAAAAGACAAAATTTCATTAATTACCTAGCTTTTAAAAAATTTTGGTATTTGTTTCAAAGTGATTTATGTGTTTCAGGAAACAGCATGGAATGATTAAAATTCTCAGAATTTATTAGCTTTGTTCCTTTGTACTCAATTTTTTCTAGACGATTCATATGAATAAGATGTCATTTCAATAATGTGATGCACTGGGATGATTGCAAATGTCTGCAACTACAATGAGAAATTAAGCTAATAAACCCTGGCCACTAAATTGTAAATAATGACTTGCAGTATCCAATTAGCTCTTATTTTGCTGCTCCTATCATATACAGTTAAATTCTAAATTTAACAAGAAAAGAAATTGAATGTTAAGTTTTGCAGGTCCGTCCCATATTATACATTAGGTTGCTGTTATTCCTTTCTCTTCTGTCCCCACGTTGCTAGTCCTTGATGTCTGTTTCCTTCTTTTCTTTTGTCATTTCCCCGAGCCATATTGCTATATTTCTATATCTCCATGTTTCTTTGCCTTGCTCCCTTATATTTCCAGAGGAACATTTATAAAATTGTCTCTATCTCCTTACATCTTCATTATTAAACAACCCTGAACAACTGACACTAGGAAATACACTATTATAGGTTAAAGTTTGTTGGTGTTTTGGTTGTTTTGGTTTTTGTTTAGGGTTGTTGCTTTTTTTTCATTTGTTTTTGTGGGGCTTTTATT
The DNA here is from genome assembly GCF_023343835.1 of Lagopus muta. NCBI lineage: Eukaryota > Metazoa > Chordata > Aves > Galliformes > Phasianidae > Lagopus > Lagopus muta. Next base: position 42,765,260 of record NC_064438.1, read on the forward strand.
TATTCTTTATTTATTCGTGTGTGTGTGTGTGTGTGTGTGTGTTTGGAGGTTTTTTTTTTGGAGGGGAGTGAGCAACCCAAACAAAAAAGTTCACTAGTCATTAATGTTTTGTCTGAGTTAAGAAATGACACATTTACCAAAATTACACTTACAAGCAAGGCTGAAGAGAATTTTGTCGGAATTGGAATAATCTCCTAAACTCATCACCACAAAATCCTACATGCAATGAGAAAATAAACATGATGTAATCAAAATCTGGTTCCTCTTTAATGCGAGAGCAGACAACTTTCTGCTTTATATTTCCCCTTTTCACATTTCCTGTTATTTGGTTATTTTGGTTCTTGCTAGCTGTATGGGTGAATACCTTCTTAATACAAAGCTGAAGTAACATTAAAAATGTAGTTTTAACATTTAAAATTATTTGTAAAAAGTTTACAACTTAACCTTAGTATATAAGTACCACAATCTAAATTCGTGTTGAATTTCAAGATACTACTAAAACCAGATGTCCTTAGAAAAGGTACAAGATGTTGATACTAACTTGATTTGCAGTAGTTTCTGAGAAGCCTGTGAGAGGAGATATCCAGAGCACACTGCAGCATGATCTCTGAGTCGCACCAACCAACAGGAACAGCTCTGAAGACTCAGACATAATTCTACAGATGGCTTCAGATCTTTAGGTTAAATTACATTTCCCTTTTTAAATCTTTAAATTTTGCATAGATAAATGAGTACTTGTTGGTTGATACGATGAATAAAGCATAATCCAATGAAAAGCATTAGCTTTAACCATTTTTATTCTAGTCTAAGTAATTCACAAACTTCAAGAGGAAAACTTCAATGTAAAAGGTTCTTCCATAGAATTATGCCCACTTGTGTGGAATGAAATGAGATTATAACCTGATTCTGGAAGAGTGTATTTTATATATATGAAGGCTACAATGTATACAGATATTTGACCTTCAATACTTTTCAGTTATTAGCTATTTAATCTGATAGTATTTATTTACAAATATCTCCTTTAGAGGGCATATTATTTCTAAATAACTATATATCAGAGTAACACTCTGGTTCTTGGATAAAAATATTCTTGGGAAAGGGGGCTGAGCATATTTTATTGATTTACATGTTCATTTATCTTAACCAGAGCAATCATGAGTTCCTAAGGAGTTGCTCTGGTCATCCGTTTTATAGTAGATGAGATTCAGCGGTCAGATCTCAAAGTCCTGCCATCCAGAAGAGCTACCAAGAGCTACTTTTGGTCAGAGTTGAGGCTGTGCTTCAGTGTTTCCTCCTAGGTGAAACTCAGGGATGCTACAGATTATGCTACCTGCATAAGACATGCCCTCAAGGAAGTCAGTTCCATTACAGATCAATAGAAATTGGACTTTGAATTGACTACATTCTGCAGTCAGGAACAGATCTTATTATGTCTTTGGAGTATGCTAAGGCTCAAGAAGTAAGCTCCAGAGCTCTGCAAACTGGTATGAACCCTCCTAGGTCAATGGAGCTGGACATCTGCGATGGAACTAACCTTTGCTAATAAAACCTGTTGCTGCTATGAGAAACTCTGGCTTTTTCTATCATTTCAGACCACACTTTTATTTCAGGAAAGATTCAGGCTTGCAAATGCTAGGTGTCACTTAGCACTCTGCTTGGTGCACACTCAGTGGAAAATTGTCATGTGCACACTCACCGGATAATTGTCATATGCACACTCAAGGAGCCAGCAGGACAGACCATTACCCTTTAAACATCACACTGCTCTCCCACACAGTGCTTTAGCTCTTTGGTAGCTCAGTGGTAGTTCATTTTGCTCTCATTTGAGAGGGATAATGAGAAGAGTCTTGCTGAGCCCTTACACGATGTTAATAATTATATGGGGATAAGCACAGTATGAATAACTGCAGGGTGCTATGTTGGGCAGAAATAACATCTATTTAAAATGAGATACTTTTCCCTCTATGCTATGAAAAGCAGAAAAAAAAAATGCCAGAAAATGAGATGGATTTGTGATACTTCAAAAACTACTTCTTTTCAATTTCTCTGTCCCGCACCATGTCCTGAGTTTAACATAATGTTACTGGGCTAAAAATCCTCCACTACTCCACTCTTCCATTAATTCACAAGGTATTTTTAGTAAATTCATCATTGCTGTGAGATAAATGTATTTAAAAGTGCATTACTGAATGAAACTTTTTTTCTAAAAAGTGAATGAATCAGGCTGTGGAGAGATACCGCTGTTAATTATGAATGAGCTAAATGCAGCTAAAAAAGCACTGATTCATTGAAAACCTAATTCAGAAGTTAAAATTGCTTTTCTAACATGTAAGTATGAAACCTACATGCAGACTCTTAAAAAAAAAAGTAAATAAAGCAAAGAATCACCTTAGCCAAAAAAATGTGTATCTAATTTCTCTTCCTCAATGATAGGAAACCATGACAGGATAAACTCTGTATTGCATGGTCACCCCTACCTAATGAGAATTATGTCCTCTTACACAATAATTAGCAGCACAGTCTATTTTCTAATCAATGAAAGAAATTTTAAAGGACATTCTTTCCTATTTTTTAGTTCTGTGATCAGTCACCACATATACATATTTAACTTCCTAAAAGCCTAAATATGAATAGAGTACAGACACAATGCAGCAAGGAGTCCAATTATATATATGTTACGTATGTCATGCTAATATCAAGTATTACTGAAAATTGATGCCAAGGAGACAATACAGGGCTCTAAAAATAACGTTTTTGTCCTGAGACAATTCCATATCTTTCCTGCTATCAGCCATTTGTGGAAATGTACGACATTTTATATAAGGTGCTAAACCACGAAGATGCTTCCAAAGGGAGTAATGAAGAAAGCCATCTCAGCACAGAACTCCATTATCTCTAACCTGGCTTTCATTTTTCTATCAGTGGCACTTGAGAATTCACATAAAAAGCTGTGACTATGAGAAATTATATATAGCGACCTTTAACTATAGCATGTACCAATTCAGTAAATTAATTCAGCTAAATGTGAATGTAAAATTGTGATTCCCTTGGGTATGGCAGCTTTGCTTGCTTTGCAGGGATTCATCTGTCTGTAATAAGAATGTATAAAGCTGTGCATGATTATACTGTCTTATAAAAAAAAAAAAAAAAAAAAAAAAGAAGAACTAAAAAACACACACAACTCACTGGTATTCTAAAAAGAATGTAACTCCCCAAGTCCCCAGTGATTGCTATACCTTGTGAAAAAATAGCAGGGTGCCCAATCAAGCAAACTGAGGCCATAAATTACTGGGTGAGTAAAAATCAATATTTTATTAGAAGCACAAGGTTTACTGTGACGAACAGTAATATATAGATAGATATACTCCTTTCTGTTTATAGGTAAATCATTAGATTTCCTAAAATAGACATGGCTCTTAGCTGATTTTTTCAGCCTCAAGCTATGAGGATTGTACTGTAGGCAAAAATGGAAGAAGGTACGGAATGGGGAATGTACTTATACAAATCCTCCTCAAGGGAAAGGAGAGGGAGGAAGCTACAAAACGCAAGTCTACAACCCATGTGCCATTCCATGGCATTTGCCCTCTGCTTTCAGATCTTCTCTTGAACCTTATACTACTGTAAGCAGTATGCAAAGTACTAAACACAGTCTATTTTACAAAGCTGATTTTTGTTGTAAGATGATTCTGGGTGGGCCTGAGCATCTGAGACTACAGCTGAATTCTGTTTGCCCAGATCCTGCAAGGTACTCAGAATTCTTTATTAGCTGTAGCTTATCCAGAAGCTTTAAGGAGCAGAATCCAAGACAACATGATATAACAGGAACCGAGGTTCATGGGCTCCCAGCAACAGACCTGAGACCTCACAGAGGTGACTCTTACTGCCTGCATGGAGGAAATCATGGCATGTGAGCTCTTTTGTGAATGTTTGGGAGAGCCGTTAACATGCACAAGCCCCATGTCAAACTTAACATATCTTAAATCATGGCATACCCTTGTTCCACAGCACTACCTTACATTGGATGTCCTCTGGCTGCAAATACATTTTTTGCGTGTTTCAAATACATTTCTCTCTTTTCTCAAGTCATCTATGCAGGTTGATGTAATTGTGAAGAAATAGCCTCACAGAGCTCAAGAAAACTATTGAGATAATTAGTCACACATTTGTATTATTTGCCAACCCCCAGAAATACAGTTGATGAATCCTGAGAATACCCAAATACCCACCTGCAGATCACAGGAGAGCAAGAAAATGTAGTTCAAAGTGGAAAGCTTCAGTTAAGTGAATTTAATGGAAATTTATACCCTTACACAGAACTGGCTTTTGCATGAAATCCTCTGCAGAAGGTACATCAAGAATACTCCCCTCCCAAACTCAGATTCATATATTACTGTAATTTCTGAACTGAATTAGAATAATGCTAGAGAACTGATTAAAGTTGTTGGTAGACACTTATTTCACTCATCATCTTGCCTCAGCTTGTAAAGGTGTCTATTTTCATGGAGCAGATTTCCTAAAATCAGTATACTGAAGGCATAATACAGCTCCTGTTGAGCTTACAAGGAAAGATTCCTACAAACTCTGGAGAGGTCCAGACTAGATTCTATTTCACAGAATGAATAGTATGTGTGACATTAGTAATGATGAGTTCAAATTTTAAATAGAAAATCAGTGTGATTTTCTTTTCTAAAAGAGCATCATTGTCAAAAGTTTCATTTGGTTAGGTTTCTTGTTGGAGTATATCAAATATTGCCATGCTGTATAGAAGAAACTATATTGCAAACCTAACTGTAATCTTTAGCATTACCAAGAGCTGCACTCTTCACACAAATTCTGGGATTTGTGTACTTATCATTATTACAGAAAATATGGTGCCCTGCATTCCACTGCTAATGTGCTTATCACCTCACTTACTTCAGAATGACTTTTTTCTGGCACTGGGAAGCCCTGTCAGTCAATCCAAAATAAATCTAGACACGGTCAATGTTTTATACCTGAGCAGTTTATGCAGTTTGTCACTCTGGCAAACTGTTCTGGAGCTAAAATATTCCCTGGCTATCCCTGTGCAGCTACTTAGCCACTACTAAGGCCAGGATACGTGGTGCAGTGAGCAATTCTGCCTGCTCAGCTGAATTATTTTGGTAATCATTGGTGATTGCGGAGATGCCAATTGGCAGGCTAGAATTTCTGGCAAGAAATTAGGCCTGGTGATCTGCCGCTCTCTACCTCCATATGTGCAACATTCACTTCACCCAGATTCATCTGCTTGGATCCATCTTCTTCCATCTGCCACCATGATGTATACTATGCATAGGACATTGCATCAGAACTATGAGTCATCCTTCCTGGTCTATCGATATCCTATTGTAACAGATGGGGGTATCATATATTCCATAATAATCATTCTGGATATAGCTGCCCTTTCTTATATTAATGAGTCAATAAGAAAAGATCCACCTGGCTGACATTACTAAATTACTGACCTTTCAGGCAAAAAGGACTACAGTCCAAGTCTCTGTCAGTAACACAAAAGAAGGCATACTTGTGAAATAGTGCATTTCCTCTGGCTTTGTCTGAAAATCAATGCACAAAGTACTATACAAATCCTTGTTAGTATCACTAACTATGGCAAATTCCTAGAGAGAGCAAGTCTGAAGAGCAAGAAAGAGGATAAAGAAACGGGATGTTCAACAGCTAAAATATTTTGGCAATGCACCAGTGAACAGAGAGCTTTGAATTTATTAGTAGTGAAGCACAGATGAGCCCATAATAGAAGAGAAGCACCTTTCTGCTGCTTATTTGGTATAAGAAAATCTTCATGACAAGTTTTAAAAGAACGCTTTGTGCTGTGCAGTCTAAACACAGAACTTCACGAAAAGTATTGAGAAGCTAAAAAACTGTACTGTGTGTAATAAGGATTCTGAAACTCAGTGTATTTGGTTACTTCTAAAAAAAAGCTGAGAACTGATTTGATCACTTTCTTGGGCACTTAGGCACTGAAAAGTTGTGTAAGAACAAGCAGCCAGAAAAGCATCACAAGACAAATTGCAGTTTGACAGTCACACCCAGAAGAGCCCAGGTTTGTTTTTGACAAAGGTATTTAAAAATTGCTAATTTCCCTAGACAGCAGCACCATCACTTGAAGTCTCTAAAAGGATGCAACACCACTTCAAAAATATTTTTCCCAGAGAACACTGTGTGAACAGGTCTGCAGAGCAGATAAGCAGTGTGGTTTGTGTGGGCCTTTGAGTCCATGAATCCTTGCTGCTTGCCCTAAATACAAGCAGAGAATTTCCAGAGCGGTGGTGAGAATTAGAGCTGCCCCCAGTTCACCACAGCTGGCACAGGAGTATGCTACATGCTCTGTGCCACATGAAGGGGAGAACAGCTTGTGCCTTGGAGGGGTTTCATTCCTGCTGCTCCCCCAACATTGCTACTATGACCTCTACTGAGAAATTCAGTAACTCAACACCATGGCCAGAAGAAAAAAAAAACCAAAGAATGTGACTCTGGGTGCATGCAGCGACTGATCTGTAGCTATGACTGTAAGTAACAGGAGATAACAGGAGAAGCAGACTTTTTTAAAGCTACATGGTGCTTTTTGTTATACATTATATCCAAGGCTGAGGCATCTCAAGATCAAAACACAAGGTCTCCAGGCCTCACACTCCTTCTCTGAGCCTCCATTTGTCTGGAAGTGCTGAAAGGTGCTGCTTCCCCTTGGGCTATCAAGGTTTCTCTTAGGCTGTTCATTTCCACAGGAATTGAGGAGTAGGGTATGTGCTGATATCCAAATACATGGCTTGAATAAAGCAAATGGGTTTTGTTCTACTGAGGAAGAATGTTTCCTCAGTAACTTTGTTGATCTCTTCATTGATGATGTGATTTTCTAATCAACACCTCAAAATGTTCAAAATAATCAATTACTCTGGGTTTACGTGGTGCTTTATATAATAATTTACTGCTGAAAGTGGCAAAGGCAGGTTGCATTTCACAAGAGCACTTGATTTTGCAGGCACCTACCATATAACTGTAGAAGCAGTAGGGCATTGCCAGATCTTCTGCACTGCTGCCATATATGTATGCAGATTCCATAAGAATTTTTAGGTCAAATCTTAGGCATCCTCAGATGCAAATATAAAACAGCTTGGTCTGATGTTGGCTTGGAAAAGAAGTACTAAACTGTGCTTCTGCAATAAGGCTTTGGTGGAACAAATAACCAATTAATTTATCAGTCATCATAAGTAACCAAATTCATTTCAATACATATTTTAACAGATTTTCTTTAAAAACTTTGTTTTCTGCAGCCTCATATTTGCTTTCAATGCCACAGTAGCTAATTGATATGAAAAACCAGAAATGAGATAAGTTCAGCAGAATTAACCACCACAATTCAAATTTTTGTAATGCAGTCTTCTAGTAGTGAACATCCATTAGAATCTGTAAAATTCCAGGATACAAAAAAAGTGCATGCTGTGCATTTAATAAAGAGCTGTAATAATTGCTGTAAGGAGTGTATCATCATTAATAATAATTAAATCCAGGACTCACTACAGGAATCACTTCTGCAGCAGTTCATACTACTCAAACCTGTTAAAAACTCCCTTTATGGTGCTGAGGGGGAGGCAGGGGTCTGTATCTCCCCATTGCAGGCAATTAGCAGCATTTGCTGATTAAGCAAACCCAAAACAGCTTTCTGTTGGCCCATCCAATAAAGACTCTGGGGTTTAGCCTTCCCCACCAGGTCCCACTGGAGGACGTTCTTTGCTTTGAACTTGCTCTTGGTGGCACCCAGGCATAAAGTATTGTAAAGATACTCCATCACCAGCAGATGGGTACAGCAAAGGGGTACAGTCTAGCAAGACAAAAATTTTCCTGGTACTGAAAGCACTTTCCCCTCATAATTCATCATATAGGACAGGGAGAGAACAAGCTGCTTACTATGACTGATATACTAAAGCAGGAAAAAATTCCTTTGCCATCGTTTCCATTTCATGCTGTTGCCAATCTTCAAATGTATTACTCGTGTGCAGGTGGTAGGACATAATTGATCTTCATTGAGTTTCTAGGTAATAACTTTCCAAGTTTCCCTGGAGACAGCACTATCATGATGGATTCATTGAGTGAACAGCCATGAGACACCTCACATGTTTCAATTAAAGAAAATTACCCCCTCAACCTGCAGTTCTTCAGTATTCTTGAAAAATACAGTGCAGTATCTTTCGATAGAAATAATTTAGTTTCATATACATATACCCACATATACATTTAACATTTGATGCAAGACCATCATTAGTTTAACTATGCTGGACATTAAAGAAATATAAGAGCCAATTTCAAGCTTGGTGTAATGTGACATAAATCCAGACCCTGTTTATTCATACGTTGAGTTTGTCTCGAGTAAATCAAGTTTTATACTAGGTATTTGTAGGATTAATTATACTGCTAATGGAAAAGTGTGTCAGTGGTTGTTATAGGTTTATAGTAGAAGCTAAATATAGATGATATTAACATTAAAGGAGTCCAAGCAGACAGAGTTGCTTTAATGTTGTGATTCAGAGGTGAGAAAATTATTATCAGAGTGACAAGCATGTAATTCAAAGGGAGCTGAGGATAAAGCCACCCTGGCAGCATGGGTGAAACTCATCTGTACTTTGAAGACAGCTCTCACAGCAGCACACATTACAAAAAACTGTTGAGAATTTAAAAAAAAAAAAAAAAAAAAAAAAAAAGGGAACTTAAGTCTAAGAAGAAATGGTGTTACTATCTCCAGACATCCACATTGGCAGACATGAGACACATTCAACTTTTTTTGCTGTACAGACTCCAGCCTGAGTGGATCAAAATGCTATGTGGAAAAATGTTAAGCAATTACTTCCATGAAGTAGACTTGTGCCCTATAGACAAAGACTTCAGAACTGGAAAGACTGAGAAACAGAATCATCTAGGAACCTCATTTCTTACCCATATCCATGGAAATATGATCTGAGTCAGAGAGTGGACCTGCCCTGATACTCTGAGACAGAGAAAGACACTGTGACATCCCCTCACTCTCAGTGCTGCTGTCCACCTGCCCATCTGCACAGCTGTCTTCTAATTCCTTTGAATAGACAGTGAAATGGTGACATGGTTATGGATCTGTTGCAAAGTCTGTTCAAAATCTGTAAACAAGACCAAAGGTGACTATTCTGAAAAGGGAATAATTGCTGGATGGAATTGGAAAACAGATTGTTATAATTAATTAACTTGGATGGCACTTCAGACTCTAAAAGCATGACACAATGGCTCTTCATTAAGAAACATGGGTGTGTCTGTGTCTTCCAGTTCTTTATCTATTCCACCATTATTGAATATGAATAACATGCGCTCAAACCACATGCCATCCAAACAAATGTCATTCTGAATGAAGAAATGTCTATCTGTTCAGCTGAACTACTGCTGAACCTACAGGCTGATGCAATTCTTGTCGCTTAAGAAGCCTATCAGCATTGTAAAATGACATGAAAATGAGGAAGAATTGTTCTGAATGAGAAACAGTCAACAAAATAAGTGCTACGTATCAAAACATATACATAGGATGCTCTTCTATTTCTAGTGGGGCTTCTCAGCCAGATCATTATGCAATTCACTTCACTTACCTGCGCCTCTCTCCTTACTCCCTTGTGCTTTGGTTTAGGCAGGTATTTCTGACCTGTAACTTCCTCAAAAACATAAACCTAGCAGCAGATTTGATAATGGTTAGATAGTAATGCCTACAAGGGTGAACAGGACTGATTTAATCATGAAATATTTGGTCTAAATCAATCTTTACATTTTTATTTCAACAGAAGAGAATAACAGCAGCTGATAACTGCGTCAGCTATCGTGCTTTGCATGGAACAAAAATCTAAAGATCTCAGAATTTTCCACAGAATTAATTCATCATTTCATTTTGAAGAAATAGTAAATTAATACTGTTATGTGGTGAATCACACACTTCAATAATCACATGCTTTTTAATTTCTAATTCCCAGCTGTGCACACAACCCAATAGTTTGCTTTTAATCCAGAGTGGTGCCTCTACATGCACACCCTGTCATATACACAAATATTCACTTTTTTTTTTATTAAATAGATATCTGTCTGTTGTATGTGGATAAGGATAGCATTTAGGGTCTACCGTAAAACTACAATTTAATCACATGAAAGATTTTGAACTTTCAAGTATGTAGACAGAAAATAATTAATAATCCTAAAATCTCCTGATTATTTGTAATTAAATATGGAAATTTAGAGCTACAGTCATGCTACCATTCACCCTAGCCAATGAAAACAGCTATGAAACATCCTTGCAAACCCTTTTAAACCTTTTCTACCTATCCTCTGTAACAATAGGTGTTGATTAAGAATTATAAATAATGCAGTACAAGGGAAAGTGCAAAGAGCTGAGGCAGCCTGCTCTCAGTGTCTTTGCACTAATGGCTTGGAAGGTACTGTTAATAAGCTCTTACCCGTGTGCTGAAGAATCACATTATTTCAGCTTTCATACAGACAGCATTCAAGTAAATTACTGGAGGTGCCCTTTACCACTTGGTGCATTGCCAATTACCAAGTGCCATTACTTTCACATACAATGAAATGTTTTGGTACCACAAGGTTAAAGAGAATATCTATTTGGAATGAATGAAAGGGCAGAAAATGTCACGTACAGAAACAGAAAGACAGATTGAATAGTTGCAGCAGAAGTCAGAGGTCCAAAATGCAGATGAGCTGGTTTCTGCAGTAAGAATGCTGGTTGTGAATTAAAAGGGATATCCACCCAAGACTAAGGAAAATCTGCACAGCCAAGGATTTTGAAGCATATGCTAAATGTTTTACTAAGGCACCTGTAAAGCAGACAATAGGTTAAGCTTTTCTTTTATGTGATGTTGTGCTTAAAACACATTAGAGAAAAAATCTTTAGTAGAATCTCCTGCACTGTGTCAGGTCAGCCTTTCCACATCTACATAATACCCTTTACACGTATGGATCTTCTTTTCTTTGTAAAATGGGAAGGTATGTTAGATTTACAGACTCCTATTCAAATGCTGCAGTCTGTATAAAGGTAACTACCTTTATAGAGAAGTCTGCCTGTTACTTTATAAAAAGGGCATTTTGCAATCTAAATCATAATCATATCAGATTAGAAGTACTTAGAAAGACCAGAGTCAAGTTTGCGTGAAAAAAATGTACCATGCTCACGTATAAATGTGGTTCTGGAGCACACAGCAACTGAATCTACTACAAAATGGCCACCACCTTCAACAGAATAAAATTATTACAGATGGAAAATGCAGGTGGTTAATGCCTGCATGTTGCCTATCAAAATTAAGAAACTTCACTGACATCAGAAGAGTCTTTCCGAATTTGTTCTCTGTGAATTCTGCACAACTGTGAATAACCACTGGCAAAATAAAACTAGTAAGCTTTTCTGTCTTATTTCTCTCTACCCATAAATACTGGCTCTGTAGACCAGCTATAGATTTTGTTTATTGTTTTTGTTTCTGTACTTGTACTACTGTACTTTGTACTATTGTTGACTAGTCCCCAGCACTCTCATCCATTTCTCCTTTCATTTCCTTCCTTCCAGCTAGTAATATATGCTCTCCCTTTTGGCTAATATTGTCCAATTTCAATTAATTCACTTGGAAGTCCAGCTTTTGCAGTGAATTGATAAACTGTTTTTTTTTTTACTCTGCGCACCTTATTTTAACACAAACATCCCCTGTATCATGGCACATCAAAAAATGCCTTAATTGTAGATTTTGACCTTTTTGTTTTTGTTTCTTCCATTCTGGATTCCTGAAATCCCCTTTAAAACTTAACTTTCAAAAGCAGCTTTCTGTGACAAGTTAGTTCCAAATATGAGGTGACCTAAGTGAGCAAAATGGAAAAATATTAGAATGTGAAAGATATGGGATAGGTCTTGGTTTCCAACACAATAACTAAGTCTACCTTATTTGGCATCATCTGAGCTGACTGGCAGCTCAGCTCTCTCAGTGGCCAATCTGCCAGGCTATGGAGAATCTGAAACAAAAGTACTGCCTTGTATAAAACCATCAATCGTACAGTTAGAAAGGAATTAATATAGGTACAGACTTTTCAAAAGCCCACTCATTTGTGCTTCTAAATCCTGTATAAGCTTTTGACAATCTCCCCCAAAAGACATTTCACATTTACAGAAGCAAAACATCTATGTATGTCTAAAGTGTCAATAATTTTTCTTAAGTGTACAGGAGTAGCTACTATTTTGGAAGTGGAACTGTGGAAAATCAAAATCTGAAATAAAATTATTATCATCCTGGCCTTTAAAGAAGAAAGCCAGTGGAACACAACCTGTGCATGTCAGAATTTCTCACTCCCCATGCACTGCAACCAAAGTTATGCAGATAGTTAAGCTTTGTCCCTCTCAGACAAAAATTAGCCACTAATTGTTGAGATCCTAAAGGTAGGCTCTACATGATTAGGACCAAACTGCAGAATGAAGCAGAAAGCAAAGGGTGCCAATGCAGAGCTATTGAGGCTTTAGATCACAGTGTCATTTCCAGTCACTTCTCCTTCCATAGGAACATCAGTCAGAAATGCTCTCCTGAAATCCATGAAGCAGCAGGAGTGTAAAGGCTAAAGAGAGGGCAAAGAGAATCAGACCTGCCCATCAAAGAGCAGTTCTGGAGAGACAGCAAGCCTAAACTGCAGCAGGTAAGCTGATAAAGTACAAAACCTTCCACAACTGCAGAGGGAACAAAGGAAACTACAGAGAAAGCACATTTATCTCTCTGTGAAATCACCAATTTTTTAAACTTTCTTTTGTATGAAAAAATCTTCTTTTGAAGATTGATTTTTTTTTTAATTGAAAAGATAGCATTTTCTGTTTCTCTTTTACCAAAACCAGATATTTGCTCAAATTGGATGTGAGCTGGTTTCAAAGTATCCTCTGTAAAAAGATTCAAAAGGATGAGGAAAGCACCTCTAAGTGAACCAGAGCTTCGAACCAAAAATCAAAAAATAGAAAACATGACAATTTCCTTACATATACAGCAATAATCAAGGGGAAAAGAGAGTTTGATTACAGGAAGACATCTGATTTTGGTTTTACTCAAAGTTAATTTTTTCAAAGAATAAGAACTTGTCCTGTTTGCTACATCAAAACAGACACATCATATTTCACCTCTTCTGAAGATATTCAAAACCTGAAATCCATTGGAACTAATGAGAATTCAAGAAGAAAGGAATACAGTATAAATCCCTGAGTCTCTTCTTTCTATACTCCCTGTTGATTTATTGATAGTCATTATATAAATAATAATTCTCATTAATCTTTCTATAGTTTTTAAACAATTTCAGGGGAATATCACCACCTATACTTTTCATAGGAGACAGATTATTGTCCATGCTGAAATTCCTCTTTGGGTAGCCAAGAAAATGAATACACCTAGCTATCATCTGGTAAGCTCTAAGTGTGTTAGTTAATGTTCCTGACAGGACAAGAAGCTAACAGTTGTGGTACAGAGAACTGGGACCATTAGGCCTGAATTTCATTCTATTCCATGTAAACTTGTAGTGTTCCTAATGACAGATCACTTTAGCTCCTTGTGCACTCATTTATTTATGGATTAGCTACAGGATCAAAATGAGAGTAAAATACCTCACAGGGGCACATTCCAACTTAATTCATCATCCAATACCATTGGAAACATGCAGAAGAACGCTTATGCATAAAATGTACAAATAGTCATTATTTGCATAACCATTTGCAAGAAATGGTTTTCCAAAGCCTCTTTTATTATGTTTGAATTTCAACTGCTTTGCTAATGGTCCTAAACAGATGCAGTTTCAGCCTGGTTCCTATCTGTGCCAGGAGATACACTTAAATACTGGACATTTTTCCATGGCCCCTTGGAGCAGTTCTTTTCTTTATGCATCGTGTTACTGCCATGGAGCTCAATGTTTAATGTTTTTATTGCAAGCATTCTGCCAACTACTGATTGACAGCAACAAGGCTTTAAACGGATCTTTAACAAAATGCCAGCTGGAGCATCTGCTTAGAAACCCAGGGAAAACAAAACTCATTTTCTGCTTTGACTTTCTTTTTAACAAGCAAATCAGGTGGCTTAACAGTGTTTTATTAAAGAAAAATAATAATGAAGGAGATAAAGGCAGCACAACATCTGATGCATGAATTAGAACCATATCAAGCAACTCTTCCCTCTGAGGCAGGTGTCAGCTTAGCCCAGGGCTTTCCCTTTGCAGTGACACTGCAACTCCAGCCAACCTCATTCAAAACTCTTCTCTTTCTGCAGCTCCAGAAGGTGTGAAGAGCTCAGGATAAAGGCTTTTTTTCGACTTCTGTGTTCTGGCCTTCCTATCTCCCAGGATAAGAACAGCCTCAGGGCAGCTTTAACTCACTACAAAGGTGAGCCCACCCTTCCTACCCTACTACTTTCACAACCTTTCTGCTAAGATGGCTAATAAAAGGTCTAATGCTACTGTCAGTTAGCAAAATGGCATAATTTGTTGGAGAGGTAGGGAAAGGTGGGGGACAGGAGATTTTGGTATATATTTTGCCAATGGAAGTCAGTTATCGCGCTATGTCTCAAAATATTCTGTTAAGGAACTGGTGACAACAAACAATGAAGATATTATGGTACACATAATACTTGATCAGATATTTTTATCTGTCCTAACTTGTTTTTGATCCTGTTCAGCTTAGATAAGGTTCTGTAGGTTTTTGGCTCTTCTCTCATTCTGCCCATAAAGTCCTGTCATACCCATAACAATTCAACCAGGTTTTTCTAAATGGCACCCCAAGAAATAATTGGCTCTGATTTCTGGACCATTCTGGCTCAAGCTGCATTTGATTCAGTGAACCGGAAGTCAGAGGCTTGTTTTCCAGGCATTGTAGTCTTTTGACTCATCCCTGCTTTATCACAGAAATGAATTATTCATTATCACTACAATTGTTCTGATCCATAATCAAGGAAAAGCAATCTTGGCAGATGGTATGGGACTGTTAAGGTACAGATAAACACCATGCAAAAAAATGAAACTCCCTGTGCTGTACCTTTAATATTATGAAATAATTATTCAAAACTGTATAGTAGTTAAATAAATAAGAACATGAAATTCACACAAGCATTAATTCTGCCAGAAAGAGTGCATTACAAATATTGGAGACATTCTGAAATTACTGAGAAATACTGCATCATTCTGGACTAGTATTCTTCAGAATAAAAACAAACAAACAAAAAACAAAAGAACTATTTCTTAAAACCATAAAAACTTGTCAAGAAAAAACACTGTTAACAAAACCTGTCTGGTCCTAATAAAAGCCTTGTTAAATGTTTAGAATAGTACTCTAAGCATATGTTGCCAATTCTTAGGGGTCTCATTTGCCTTTCTCAAGAATGGACAGAAGACATCCACTCACATTTAATTACATTCCGCTTAAATCTAGGTCTGAAGCAGAAAACCATCAACAAAAAATAATGAAGGACCAGAATTTATCAAAAGAAAGATCTTGAGTAGAAATTCCACCCTACATTCTTAATTTACCTTCAAAGGAGCATTTGCTAATTAATATTCCCTGGGTTTAGTTTGTGGTTGATCCTTTGGTATAAAAATATTGATTTTAAGGAGTGCCCTGACATCCAGATGGAATCCAATAGAGGCACAGTATTCATCCTTCGTAGAGCAGAAAACAAGTGCTTATTTGAGTCAATTCTGGTTTTTTGCTATTGCTTTTTCTGCTTTCTGCATATCCTCATCTTCATGGTTAAAGCCAGACAGCCTGAAGGTTGTACCCATATGTTACTGGAAAGATTATTTTACCCTGGATTAGGAAAAAAAAGGTCTGTAATTTCACCTGTGACCCCGCCATCAAAACACATTAGTGTCAGCTGAGCAGAATAGGCCATTGCAGAGCTTGCCTCTCTCCCCACTGCTCCTCTGTGCCCTGTAACTTGAGCAGGTGGCACACAGCTGCACTGCAGACTCTGTCCTACACCAATAGGCAGGGACATCAGCAAAGAGGCTTAGCACATTTAATGTTCTGGGTTTTTCCCTGTCATTATGCTAAAATTTCTACCATTAATTTTCTTGAAACAGACAGGACATTGGATACCCTATTAACATACTCCAGTGGAAACTTTCAGACTCATGTTTCAGATCTGAATTGTATAATAAAATTGAACCATCAGAGGATAATACAGCCTCAATCATAGACAAATACAAATAAAATTATGTCTGTGTGATCATTGCTTTTTTACATAATGGTACCACTCTTGCTTGATTGGGAGGTGAATAATATGCCTGAAATATTTGCGATGAAAACGAGGGGGAAACAATAAAGGATGAAAGAGGAACATCAAAGATCTGAAGAATGTATGAGCAACTTTTACCTAGTGCAACAGAAAGTTGTATGGACTATGTGAGACAGGTGAGGGGATGTCAATGCACCTTTTAGGAAACCAAATATCCTCATTATTCAGAACTATTAGATACAAGATGGAAGAATGATCTTTTCAATAGTGTAAGTAGTTTTCCTGCTTTAGGTGTAAGGCCAGGAGAAGAAAGCAAGTGTCCATGTTTACCTGGATCTATACTACCTGTACTACGGATAGCTAGTAGTAGAACCAGAATTAGGCATTGGATCTACTGAATTCTGTGACTCTCCCCAAAAAAGTCATCTCAGTTTTCCAGCTATTTCAGATTTAAACTATTTGCAGATAAGCTCTAATTTTTGCATCTCAAAATGCAAAGGCATACGTTTGAGGTTGAAAAAAACATACAACTAGCAAAATAATTTGAGCAACAGTGATTTAACAATCAACTTAGGCCAAACAATAACATTACCTGTTGAGTTTCACCCATGACTTCATTCCATGAAGATGGAATTTCAACTAAAAGCTACTTTCATGGTAAATGCTTCACCAATCTCTTCTTTCAGAAAACCGATGGACTGCTAAAAAGGTGTCTAAAGGGATCCAGGAAAGTGGAGAACTTTATGAGTTAAAAACGAAACAGACAAAAAAACCTCTATGAAATGTTGAAACTTCTGCATTCAAGTGTTTTTGATATAGTTACTACTGTTTCTTACCCCAGTGCACTGCAGCAACTTCTCAAATTTCTTCTATTTATTTTTATGCAATTTGCAAATAATAATTCTTTTATTTTAGTAATAATGTCATGAAAGTAGTTACTAGTTTGGTAATCTACATGAGAATCTGCAAATCTGATTAAGTTAAGCTTTTTTACAAAGTCATTTGATATTTTTTCAAATTTTACATAAACCCATATCATTTGTCTAGTACAAGAAGAGAACTTTAAACACTTTTCCTCTTTCATTCTAAAGCAATATCTTTAAAAGATTCATAGGTGGTGTCACTAAAGCAATATCTTTAAAAGATTCACAGGTGGTGTCATGTACCATTAAAGCCTGGTCTTGTGCCTAGTAAAGTTAATACATATCTTACCAATCATTTCAATGAAATATATAAGTATTAAAATATAATGATTGTTACTAGTTAAAATTTTGCCAGTTCATTTAAAATCACAAGGCATGATTATATACTCCCAAAAATACAATTAAATGCAAAATAAACATTATCTTCTGATCAGTGACAGCAAAAAGCTCCCTGCAAGCTGGCAGGCATTGCATGCAAATCAGATATCTCCCTCCATTTACTGCATTTGTTACCCTTAAAAAGAGATAGAGATGGAGTATGATGATTTTCAGGCTTCCTAAAAACCTTCTTCCAATCCTTACACAATTGAGTTCTGTGCTCCAGACCTTCTGAACATCTCCTGTGAAAGTTCATTGGATATTTTGCTATTGACATGAAATACTGTCTGGATGCTGTTGTTCATTAGCCTTCAGTGTAGTCCTGAGGCACTGAAGTCACTGGTTCAAGATGGAGAGCTATTTCCGAATGGTTTGAAAGAAATGCTTGCAAATGTAGGCTCTATTACAGCAAGAGTAATTTACACAAAACTAATTTATTATCATATAACAAAATATCTTACAACCCATTGGACATTTCTAATCTTAACAGGATTTTCCCATCAGTTTAAATAGCAGCAAATTGAATATTTTATTAAGTTTTCTTATGTTGGTATTGGAGGTTTAATGTTTTGGGGTTTTTTTATGTGTGCTATTTTTAGGCAAATAAAATTGAATTTTAGAATATGGGGCCCAGACAATTGAGTCACCTGACAATTTCAGGAGAAAAAATGCTAAACTAATTCTATGCAGCATACTATCTGACTGACTTCTCATGTATTTGCAAGTTCCAGCACAATGTATAGTGCAGCAATCAGATCTAAGGATTACTCTTTTTTAAAAAAGATTGTTTTAAGAAGCCATAATGTCTGTTTACTACCAAGAGCCTGCTTATGAGTGGTGCTCATTTTCACCTTCCTCAAACCTAACTTGATGGCTCCCTCCATTATCAAAAGACAAACATATTCAGAATTAAAATGAAGAAAGAGGCAGGAAAAAGTGAGTTGTGAAAGGAATTCATAGGAAAAATAATTACTTGCATTATATCTACCAAGAATATATTCCTGTTCTTCCTTACAATACTCAATTCCCTGTCATCTGAGCTTTAAATTAAAAACATTCCAGCTTTGCCTGATGCATTTTACCATAAACAAACACTCAGTCACCATGACAACCATGTTACTTATTGTTATGCTTTTAAATTTTAGTGATGAGCAGGGAAAGCTTCCATTTGCATTCTTCAATTCTGATCTTTCTGCTACTTGATTTTGCAGCCAGTGAATCACATCTCTGAGACTGTTGTCTTTTCAGTCCAACTCTGCCACAATCATCCCAGTTCTACCAGCAATTAAATGCCATCTTTTATTTTCAGTGTGCAAAAGTAATGCAAAAGTATTAAAAACTAGGTGACATAGAGTAGGTACATTTAGCTACCAGATACCACTTCTGTTATTCCACATTCATTGCCCCAAGACCCAGCATCAAACAGTACTGTAGTGCTGTGGCTGTGATTCAATGGCAGCTTGCATTTTGAACATCATCAAGATGGGTCACTCTTTGATTGAGATCCAAAAGCCACCTACATGCTGCAGGAGAGAGTGAGTCAGATGTTAGCAGCTTCCTCTCTAAAGCCCTGTTT
Source organism: Lagopus muta (assembly GCF_023343835.1). Lineage (NCBI taxonomy): Eukaryota > Metazoa > Chordata > Aves > Galliformes > Phasianidae > Lagopus > Lagopus muta. Next base: position 42,784,414 of record NC_064438.1, read on the forward strand.
TTTATCAAAGATTGTTTCACCTAATATCTCTTACATTTCTTCACGTAGACATGCTATGTGGCGGCTCATCCTAACCCTAAACCATTGAAAAGTGGCTAGAGCATGTCAGTGCAAGATTTTGAGAGACTATATTTCACAGCATCATGGGACATTACAGATGTGCCAGATACATCCAATTAGATTTCAGTCATCATGGACTCCAAAAGTGAGGGTGATGGCAATTAATATTTATCCATCCGAAAGAATTTGAGGCCCTGATTTCAAGGCCCTTTGGCACTATCTAGGAGGTTCTAGGCCCAGTCTGTGTGTTTCTCCTCACATATCATGCATGTTACTGTGTTTACTGTAATGAGTTCCTTGGGATCACTGAGGGAGAATATTTTCTCTCTCTACAGTACCTTTGGAAAAAGTTTCTCTTTTGGAGAGAGAACTATGTTTAAGCATATGCAGCAAATAATGCTATTCTGTTTTGATTAGCTCATTTACCTACATTTCTATCAAGTAGAGACTTTTTGAAGACTTGTTTGAATAGGCTAAATTATTGACTTCTAGTAGCATTTGGTTAGCCCAAGAATTCTCCAGTGAAACACTTCATCTGCTTCTGCATTTGCTTGTTACTTTGTGGCAAGATGCAGGATAAATCTCCTATTTCATATGGAATGTGTCCATTAGGAGGACAGACCATGACTTCCACAACTAAACTCTCAGACTCCATGGCTTATTTACAATTACAATTTTCACAAAATTACTTACAATTATTTACATACAATTTGCACCTTGAAATTTCCCCAGTAAGGAAGCTCTGTCACAGAGATGACTTGGGATGTGCTGTGATCAAGGAAGAAACAGGACCCAAGGGTAGATTTATAGAGGTTTCACTAAAGGGAAAGAAAAGAGGTTTAATAAAAAGGCCCATCATCGAAAGAAAAGCTTTTACAGGATCACCTAGCCACTGGTTGTGCTTTGTTTTCTGTGGTGAAAATACACATGAGCAGTTTAGTGTGCCTGTCACAGACTACATTTAACATACCCTTGAAATACACAGCAGGATTTATTCATGAAGTCATCACCTTTGTATGGATTTTTCTTTCAGGTCCCTCATTACCTGGATCCAGTACATCTTCTCTAAACACAAACACTGTGTGGAATTTCTATCTAGAACTGAAGGTGAAACTCCTCTTTGCTGCACCAAACTTCCCTTACCTCAAAAACTGCCCCAAAAGCAAACACAGCTTTCAGTTCACTGCCTTTTGAGTTCAGGCAAGTACATTTAATGATTTCAAGATACTGGACTCTCAGTTTTGGTATTGTTCCTCACAGAACACCTGCTTATATCTAGGTATGAAGTGTCAGCCAGTAAAGGGTTTTTCTGCATTCTTAAAGGGACAAACTGCTTTTTTTGTAGATTAAAGATAGATTCAAAATTATTCCTTTCCCAGCACCCACCAGGTTCTCAGTGATCACCTTCAAGCTGGCAGATGCAGGCATGTACAGGCTATACTCATAGGGGACTTTTATTAAAAAATGTATTATGTTAATCTTCCCTTTAATCAAGATTTTGTTATCTCAGATGTCATGCATAGTTGTCATCATTCTAGACACCAGACTGATTACTGATGATTGTGGATGTGAGTGGGCAGAATGGGACAAAACAGGCTAGAATAAAACAGAATGAACTTTGCAAACCAGACTTATTTGGCAACTGTACATTTGTGCTTTTAATATTTGTTAGGAACACAGTTCAGCCTTCCACTAAATGTTGGCAGTTTGGTATGCAGAATGTCATAACATCTTTAGTCACGACTCAGCTGCTTTAGTCATGCATCAAGTTTAGATTCATGACTTCTGTTGTTCATTTTGTTCTTCTTTGACAATAATGTAAAGAAGGGATAGAGCCCCAGTGGTATCCATCTTCTCTTACTGCCTTTACAGTTCTCTTTGTCAGGAAAGCTCCTCTCTTTTTTTAAATTAAAATGAAAGGTTTACATGCCCAGAAATTGTTGTTATTCATCAGGTGTTCAGTGCCCCTGAAAGAAAATACTTTATGAAATCCAGATTTGTTTTAACCCAGGGTATCAGGGAGCTCATTACAATTTTTTTCATGTATCAATTATCTTCTATATATTTTTGCATCTTAGGATATCATCAGCATGATTCCAGTGCTGTCTATGAGTACAAGCAAGAAAACCTGGCAATGGAAGCCAGACAAACATTCCACAAGGGCAAATATGCCACCACTGCATGATTTTAAATAGCAGACACAAACTGTAAAATTTCATTTAAAAAATCATTAATGATAATGATTTGAGGCATCACACAGCCTTCAGACCTACATAAAGCAGGAAAATATTCACCAAGTAATGTAAGAACAATATTTAATGAGAGGACCTCAAGTTGTGCCAAGGGAGGTTCAGGTTGGACATTAGGAAAAATGTCTTCTCTGAGAGAGTGGTCAGATGCTGGAATGGGCTGCCCAGGGAGGTGGTGGAGTCACCATTTACTGGAGATATTCAAGACATGTTTAGATTTGGCACTGAGGGACATGAGTTAGTGAGGAAATATTGGTGGTAGGTGGAAGGTTTGATTGGATGATCTTTGAGATCTTCTCTAACCTTGGTGATTCTATGATTTTAAGAGGTACCTTGATTTATGAATAAAATGTCAATGCGAAGTAAGGTCTGCAGGCATGATACAAAATCAGCTGTTTTCAGAAAAGATACTTTTCAAACTCAAACCATTCAGCAAACATCAAAAAAGTTTCTCTCATACACTCATGCTCTTTCTCTCTCTCTCTCATTTTCAGATTAAATCCAGCAGTGTGGTGTGTTTGTAACAGCAGTGTAGTTTTGGGGAGGAATTTGGCTGCCCCTCTCGCCATCTGTTTCAGTCTTTTTTGTTTTTTTTTTTTTAAATAGAAACCTAAAATAGAGGCAATTGTGACAGATACATGAAATGGTCTCTTCGTAACAGGTACCAGCTCCCAGCACTGAGTATGGCCTACCTCAACCAGAAGCTTTCTGTCAGTGTCACAGTATGTTGAGTAGAGCAGAGAATCCTTTCAGTGGATGCTTATAGTCCCACTCCAAAGCTTCCTGGAGAAAAGACTGAACTGAAAAAGACTGAAAAATGAGGTGATGGATAAAACAAATTGCTCTTTAAGATCTGCAATGCATTCTAAGAACAGAGATGGGGAAGCAGTTGAGGAATTGTTAATCATGGACCCTCTTGGTTCATATAGGCCCTGAGGTAACCCCACATACACCATCCCCGGGAGCTGTACTCAGCTCCAGCAGCAGCTGCAGTGCAGCTTGGAGGCGAGCTCTGAGTAGATATGGTTGCAAGCCCTTTTTATCAGGTCAGACAGACAGCAAGCAGCTTTATTCAAGGCAATTAAATGAGGCATGACCAAGTCCCAAGAAGTGCATGGTGAGAAATGTGAGGTTGAATGAAGCACTCAGCATTAATTTGAGCGATGGATACAACACTTGTAGTTGAAGCACAGGCACTGTATGCCAAGGCAGCGTGGTTACAGCTTACAGCACTCGATGCTGAGTTCACCGAGTACTGAACTCAAGTTATTTTTATTCTACATCAGTTTCATTCTACACTGGCATTACAGGTTTTTGGAGCTGCCATTCCCTGAATCACCTAAATTGAATGTTATAATACCACATCTTTTAATTTAGTACAGTTTGTTTGTGCAGAAGAAAACAAAATGGTTGTGTGGAGGAAGCTACCAATATAGCATGGGATTTTTCTTACATTCATGCCAATTTAAACAGATGTATCAGCCCTGTCCTACCTATTAACATTTTAGGTGAAGAAAGATGTCATTTGATGATACACAGAGAATGCATAATTGTAAAGCTGGCCAGTAAAAGAATTAAATCATTGCAGAACATGCTGAAAATAAACTGCTAATAAATACATTTGGAAGTGTGTTAACTCATTTATATGATCCTGAGGGAACTATGATTTGAAATGATGAGACACCTTTGACATTTTTGTTTGTTTGTTTGTTTTGATTTACCTAGCATACTTCTCCAATCAAATGGCATTAAGGAGGATTTCAGCATATAAGCTCCCAGCCAATTAAATGATGCTTAAATCATGAACTTAATCACACATTTATTAAAGTTCTGTCTGTGGTGCCCCAGTACTGCAAGCTGGGAAGACAAAATCATGTGGCTCCTGCTGGAAAACTTTGAATGTGACCACTGGGAGTAGGAAGAGGCATGGGAATTGATTCTGTAGTTAAATCTACCCATTTGTTAAAAGCACAGAAACAAAGATAATTTGCAAATAACTTTGTGGCGATGGCTATTCCACTTGCAGAATTTTCTGTAAGAAAGTCAGCATTTATCATCAGGCATTTCACTACACCTATAGGAGTTGCTGTCTGACACAGTAAGGACAGATGAATGCATGATATAGGTAAGCATATTTTTATGTTCTGGATAGCTGGAAAAAGTTGCTGCAGTATCTAATTCCTCAAGACATTTAGAACATATGCTTACATTTAAAATTTGCAATCATGCAAAAAAAAATCTCTGTTCAGCAATGTATTGATCAAAAAGTACTTCTGAAAGATTTTCTTTTACATATTTGTGTTCCCACTTCCAGCACCACGTGTATTTTCCAACAATAAATCAGTCTTCATCTTATTAAAAAAGCAAATACACTTTGTCAATACAAAATAGCCTTGGTCAGCTGGTGTTTCTAAATATTGCTGACATTTTAGAACACAGTTCCACTCACGAGGATAAATTAAAAATATCTTACAAGCACATTACAGACCTAAGTAGCAAGTTACAAATTAGAGGAAGGTATTTAGAAAGTATTGTAAACAATAATAAGGAATGTATTAGATTTCAAAAGTTATCTCAACACGTAATCTGTGGTGCTCAGGGATGATTTAGTGGAGGGTTGCTAGGGTAGTATGGTTTGGTCATGGTTGGACTTGATGATCGTTAAGGTCTTTTCCAACCTGAGTGATTCTATGATTCTATGAACATGAGAAAAATCTTCTCTGATAGGTATAGATATCTCAGAATGTTGCCCCCTTTTCTTCATTTCTTTCCAATTGTTACAGAGTTAAATCCTTCAAACAAAGGTAGCAGGACTCATACAACAACATTACTCACAAGAATACTGTTCATTCACATTGTGTGTATTTATTTTTTAATGTGTGGATGGGGAACCTCTGAGGTTTCAGCATCACTGCATAAAGATAGGACATATATATATATATATATATATATATATATATATATATATATATATCTAAATTTGTTGACCATATATCCAAATTCTCTGCAGGTTTGCCCCTGCAGGAATACTTGCATGCATTCAAAATGAAGGCAAACCTTTCAAATTAAGATTTCCCAGTGCTTGTGTCATGGTATCACTGTCACGGAAACCAGGCTGAACTGTGACAGCTTGCCAAGCAGAACAGCAATGGTTTAAGCATCAATACCACGGACTGCTGAAATAGTGTTTTGACAAGGTTTGACCAGGGATGTCTCCACAAGACATGAAAGGTGACATCTAGAAGAAGTGTCAGATGCCTTAATTGAAAAGCAAAACACAGAGAAGACTCAGTGTAAAAATAGCACAAAGAAAAATGGTGGTTCAAATAAGTTCAGCACCAGAGGATATTTGCAATCACTTCTGTGCTACAAAATACATGGCTCAGGTTTGTCCTGACTTGAAATCTCACCTCGCTTGTTTTCCTGCCATTGCTGCAAATTTTATTGCTAATGCTGCAGATTGTGTTGATCTGAAGAAAACAGATAGCATATTGGAATAAGTGGTCATAGCAAAAGAATGCTGCCACATGGAAGCAGACATTATAAAAAGGGTTTAAAGATGCATTTTCTTTTTTCCCTTCCTGTACAAAAGCAGAAGAATTAGCACTGCTTGTTTTTAGAAATGGCCATAGTTTGCAAATATGAGTTCTTGGTTCATAGATTGGGAAAATTTAGGAACAATCTATGCGTCACTGTAGTGTTTATTATCAAACTATTTCATCCATTTGACACCTGACACTCTATTAAAGGACTGCAGAAAAATGGGTCAGTAAGGGGCTAACAATGGTCAGACTGTTGCTGCTGAAATATGGAGAATGCAGTTCAAGAATCTGTCAAGGAGCTAGCTATCACCATAGAACACTGCTTGTTTCTGATCTGACAGCTTTTACCAAACAAAATTCTTTCCAGAAACAAATTAAATCAAAAAGGAGTCTTCAAGTACATACTTGTTAATTTTGCCTAACTCTAGGACTGTTTTTATCAACAAAAAAGAATAACAACAAAAAAACCTGTTGGTTTAGGATTACAGCTGAAACAGTCTTTTAAAATGTCTCCACTATGCACGAAGATCAGTGATTGATACAGTGGAGAAACTTCATTTTTCATCTGCTGCTTCTGGCTTGGAGAAAAGAAAAATCAGGCAAGAAACATCATAACTTTCCCTTACATCAGTGTTCCATTAAAGTTGCTGTTGCCTGCCAGCCAATATTCAGGACTACCACACCAACATTTATCTTTATGCTTTGTACATTTCTGACAGAGTTTCAGTCCACTTTTTGTTCATATTTTTAGTTTTAGTCAGATGCTCCTTCTCCACTACAGCTCTGAGTTGAAACTGCTGACCACACATGTGAGCAACATCAGATGAGAGCATGTTAAATAAACATGCATCTAATCACATGCAAATAAATTGTAAGATGTGTACATTTTAAGACATATAAGGGCACAAATATGCAGTCAACCCAGTAAGTACTGCATTTTGGAGAGTGGAAACTACATCATACTATATTTCTAGTGTACAGTGAGCAAGAATTTTCATTTTCTGTTTCCAATGCAGATGAAGAAGTCAGCTCTGAAAGCATTTGCCATTGAATTTTTTGACAGAAAACTTGTGATTTGGAAAAAGGCAGCATGTTCTCACCGTATATTTATCCAGTAAAAAGTCAGTATCTAAAGAGGTTAAAAAAATCGCACTTAATTTTGAATGTTATCGACTTACGGCAAATATTTTAAAAACAGTGAATTCTCACTCTCTCCTGTACATTGGAAATATAAGATTTTCCACTCTCCGAAGTGTAGTATTTACTGGTTTGCTGCATATTTGTTGATATTGACTTAATGCATCTGAAGTAGTTTGCCAGATCAAAAACTATCAGGGCTCATTAAATAGACTCTGATCTTCCAGACTTGTTTGAAAAATCTTGGTTGCTACATTTATGCTCAGTTCATGACCACGATAACAGAGAGCCAGCATGTAATGGTGGGTGGAGAAAGAAGAAAAGAAACCTCTTCCTTTACCCAGTGAAACAGTTGCATTGGACAGCCTAACCTTCCCTGTAACTGCATGCCGTATTTCTTAGGAAAGGAAACAACAGACCCTGTTCTCAGAAATAAAAGCAACTTGAGACCTAAGCAAGTGAATTCTATAAGGTATTTGTTTACATTTTATGGTAGCTTTTGGCTGTCTCCTTCTCTGATTCCTGTTTAGACAAAAAAAAAATATATATATATATATATATATATATCTGTTGTTTCCCTCAGACCCTTCTAAATCAACCTTGTGTGAGCACACCAGTGGTCCAGAGCTGAGCTGGGATTAAACTTTCTTCTCCATTCTGCACTGACATTCCTTTTTTCACTGCAGGGGTGAAAAACATAATTTTTTCTGAGTTGTTGACTATTTAACACCATTACATAAAAACTGGTAAGGAAAGGACCTTCTGTAAGGAGCATTATGATATCACCTTCAGTTCTTTGTTGGGGAAAAAAAATAAAAAAGTACAAACAACATAAAAGAACAAACTTTTCCAAAAAGTGAGAAAGAGTCAGCATCCTACCTGTAGAAATATTCATTTCAAAAGCAAGCAAAATAAACTTCCTAGGAAGAAAAAAAAGAGAAAAAGATATATATATTTACCCATTGAAACAACACAAATTTAAGAGTCAGTTTTCAAGAACTGTCATGCAACATACACCACTTAAGATAGAAACTCTTTTACCCCGTCTCCTCAAATATGAATTTAATACAATACTTTTGATACAGCTAAAAAGCCATGCATGAGGTAGAGTTTTAGCAAGGCCATAGCAGGAGTGCCTGTACAGTGCAGTTCCTGTTGGCTGAGTTAAACAAGTGTAACCTGTATGTTTATGTATAACTCTTACATCACACCAAAGCTAGCTGTGCCTTGCTTGCAAATTTAGGAAAATATTTAATAACACATAACAACCAATTTGTGGCTTTGCAGGTACACCACAAACACGTGCTCATAGCAAGACTTTTCAAATGAATCTTTAGAATGCAGTTCAGCTGGACTCGACCTAAGGGCAGCATATTCTGACAGTCACTCATGTTGATTTATGTTTTCCAAAGTCATTTTAAGTCAAATTTTATATGACTGTTGTTTAACTACTATGGCCCACTTCCTGGGAATTTATTACCCACTTAGATGAACTGACAAATTAGTATCTCCACAAAATAATTAATTTCCCCAACATTCCCTGTTTCTTCACCATTATCAAAAGAAGAATACATGTTTCATCACCATAATCACCATTAAGGAAAGCCTTGGGAAGTGTTTTTGGGTGTGTTTTTTAACCATGATCTTTCAAGCACTTTTTTTCATCAGAATTTGGCAAAAATCATTATTAATTGTCATGGCCAGCTATGCTGTCTTTTGATGAAACTAGGAGGAAGTGATACCAGTGACTGATTCTGGACATTTTTACACACATATTAATTTGCAAAAGTATCATAAGTTTTCTCCACTGTAATTGTAACATAGATGCAAACTATTCTGCCATGTATCTATTCCTGTTAGGTAGCCCAATCCCTATTTGGGTCTGAAAAATATATTGAAAAAAAGAATGAGCAGGTGTAGGCTACTTCCATCAAGGCAATATTTTTCTGCCCACTTCTCCAGGGGCTCCTCAGATCTGGTTTGTAAGACATATTTTGAGAGCATGGGACTAGGAATCACATCCATACTGAAGCCCTCTTTGGCAATCATGTGCTACACACAAGTCTGCTTGAGGAAAATCAAGGGCAAGTCTACTACATTTTTCACCACACAGCACCAGCCATTTCCCAATACCCCAAAGAAAATTAAGACCCACGGTAAAGACCAAAGAAAATCACAGCTATATTATGCCACAGGATATCATAAGGAGACAAATCTCTAATTAAGCTGTTTCATTATAAACCATGATGTATCCCAAATTCCCCACGCACCAAGAGATTGAAAGTACACGCATGGCTCTCAGGTCAGCTCTGTGTGAATGAAATGACTTTAGATAGTAACTTCCATCAGGTATTTTTTTTCCTCATCAATCAAATTCACTTCCAATGGGAGCACAACTTAAATGCTTTTTCTTCTTTAAACAATTATTATCCTTCCATCATGTTGACTCCTTGTCCCTGAAATATAATTGTGGCAACTCATTCTAACTTGGCTACTTAGGCTACACAAGCCAAGGTTTGCTTCAAATATCAGATTTCCCACATCATCCTATACATACTTCTCTGCATGTATTCTAATTTAAATCCATTTTTGACAGCAACGTGCAATACTTCAAATCAAAGGTTATTGAATAGTAAAGATGGGTCAACATTAGCTAAAAATTCCTTTTCAAAGAAGAACCAAAAAAACATTTTTTAATCACTGTCCCATCAATCCATCTACTCAAATTTATATTCTGGACATCTATCCTTTAGATGCCATGTCCACGGTTAATGCAAATAATTGTTCTTGGTGTACTCAGTGCAAGATCTGGCACTTTGCATTGTTGGTTTCCAGCTGGAAATCCATCTAATTCTGTCTACGCAGGAATCTGTTCCTTCTTTCATGCCCAGATTCTGCCTCCCCCATTCTTCCCCCCACTTTGTTTCATTTTTTAACTAAACAGCATTACTCTAGACATATCATATTAATACCAAAATCTCTTATTCTTGGCTTACTTCTGTATTTTTTTTAATAAATCTTTTCCTAATTCTGAGATCTCTTAAATAAGAATTCTGTCAATTTGGCTCTGGAATGCCAAAGGCTGTTGGGATATTGTCTTTCACTCTGGGGAAACGGACTTCTGGGCTTCGTGGTAAAAAGTGATGGTAACTGGGCTTCAGTAAGTTAAGTACATTGGGGGGCCATCTTGCCTAGAATGTTATCTTCTCCTCAAGAAACCTTACAGGGAAGCCTAGCATGGCTTAACCCTTCCTCTCCCTTAGTGTAACCACTGCAGTGGCTAGACACTTGTTTTTACTCTGCCTTCAATGCAAATTCTCCTGTGCTTTGGTTTCAGGGTACTGGCAGTTTGTATGCGCTTTTAAGAAACAATATTTGATGCTCCATAGTTAAGACTGAAGATGGATAAACTTCATCTTCAATTTGCTCCATTAATTCACCATACCACAGAAGAATGAGTCTGAACCTTTCGCTAAAAAATTCTCAGGTGAATGCAAGAAATGACAATGTAAATTAAACTTGATTCCATAGAAGTGAGCTATAGGATCCCAATGGGTTCCTAGCTTCCTGCTTCTCGCTTGCTTTATTAACCTCTTAAGGTTTGAGTGCAATGTGGAAGGCCTGTTGTCTGCCTCATTTCCCACCACTCCCCATATGAAGGAACCTTGACTGTGGGAAATGAAATTAAAAGCAGAGACAAATACTGCAAGACTTTGCAGTCTAATAAAATATAGAAATGCCTCATTTTTCACATTCTCCAAGGTAATGTCAAGGGTTGGGAAACATCAAAGAAATGTTGTGGATCTTAGTACATTTTTATTTTAATTACCAAATCCTAGTTAGAAAATTTTTAGATTATAGAGGAAAAAATATCCTTGCATTGGAATGACTCAACATCAAAACATGAAGAATAAAGTGTAATTTCAGGAGACTTCAGATCTATTATGAACAAGCTTTTATAAGAAGATTTGAATTGGCTTGTTTGCTTTTCCAGCACTGTGACATAAATCTATGTTCTTACAATCTATGAACTTTTTGTTTCCCAGTACAAACTCAGATCGGTATCATGGCTACAAATGTCCAGCTGAAACTATAGAACTATAGGTCCATAAATTACTTTGGACAGGTTATCTAACAAAATGGGAGACATGGGAGATATGCAGCTGACTTCAAGTATTGAAGGTTTTGTTTTGTTTCCCTAACTGGCTTAAAGTAAAAACAACTCCACACTACATTTCCTTGTTTGTAATCATCATATGCAAGTAGAATATATATGCTTTTTCTGCTCTTGGTTCAGTACACATATTTCCTCTATAATGGTTCTCTCTGCCAATAAAGCAAGAGTTTATTACATTTCAACAGTTCCCCAGAGAGGGTGTTAGTGCTTTTTCTTTCTTATTTTTTTTCTTATAATAAATCTGTACCTATTTCTAATAACTTTCAGAACAGCCAAAATCTATCTCCACTGAAGTCACATGAGTTCTCACAAATTGCAACATTTGCTCTCCCAGGAATAGTCTGAAAAAAAAAGTCTATTCAAAATAATTGCTGTGAATTTCTGTATTTCGCTGGGGAGAGATAAAAGGAGAGAAAGGAAAGAAAAAATACAGAGAAAAAAAAAAGAAAAAAAGAAAAAGAAAGAAAGGAAGGAAGGGAGAGAAAGAAAAAAAAAGGAAAAGAAGGAAGAGAAAGAAAGAAACAAAGAAATAAAGAAAGAAAGAAACAAAGGAAAGAGAGAGAGATTTTCTATTGGAGAAAAAAACTTGCTTAAAAAAGGTGAAAATAAACTGTACGTAGCAATCCCAACATTAACAGTTTTCCTTAAAGTATTTTGAAATGCATGAAATTTGATGTGACTTTTCATATCCAAATATTCATCTTGTTTCCAAGAGCTCATTTAGTATGTTGGGAGTTTCTGCAATTCAGCAATCAGCTCTATTAAAATATTACCTCAGTTATAGTATTACCTCAGTTTTCCAAATGTGATCAAGCATGAACATGCCAGTATTTACTGTTTCAGAGACAGCACACTTTTTCTCTGCCTACTGCTGGAGCTCAGTTCCTCATGATTTATAATTTCTAATATGGGGATCACTCCAGAATTTGATTATGAAATCACCATCCGTTCCAGAAAATGCACATGTTCAACCAAGAGCACCAACACCCTCTTTTCAAGTCTTTTGTTCTGTAAGATCTTCTCAGATGTAACCTTTACAACCAGACAAGCATACACTCCAGCAGCCTTATCAGTTATGTCTGTCCCCACCCACTTCCTGCAGCACTAACCCACACACAAGGGCCCATCCTGTGCAGCCAACTCAAAGGCCTATCTGATTTCCCATAGCCACGTGCCCTTCTCACTCCACATCACACATCCAAAAACAAAACAAAACAAAACCCTACCAAAAGAACCCCTGAATGTTTATGTTTTGAGTAAACAAACAGTGGGGGGGGTGTGTGGGTGGGAACAGCAAGGAAAGGAGAACAAAGAGTTAATCTTGTCTTTATGCTCTCCTCCTCTGCACCAGCAGGCAGCCCTGCGCAATTCTGCAGAGGAGGAAAGGAGGGCAGCCAGTCCTGTTAAAGATAAGTGGTATGTCTGCAAAGGTTTTCTCCTGCGTGCCCCAGAGGAAGTGCCAGTGCCATGTGCTTGCAGCCAGGATGGGCGGTGTGTGGGCTGTGGAGGAAGCATGGCTAGGTCTTGACCTCAGCCTATGCAAGTGCAGCAAGCCTCCATTTGCATGTGTGAGCAACCTAGTGGTGCCGGAAAGGTGTGCTTGTGCCTACCACAAACTTCCCTTCATGAGCAAGGGCCTGACTACACATCCCGGCTTCGGGAGATGGAGATGCTGTCTGATGCAAAGCTTCACCACAGCCATCAAAGGGCCACTGAGCCAGCCTGGCTGGGTACAAGGCCTCAGGCAGTGGTCCTAATCAGGACATTTAGCTTTAGGTGTCTCTAAAGATAAGGTGATGTCCAATTATAAGAGGTTGAAATTTCAAGTGCATTTTATGTTTTTTATATAACTGGTTTCAGATGAGCTCACAAGCAGAGAGAGCTTCCATAGGCAAGGCAATTTCCACAGAGTAGCACGTATATCTCCTTCAATCATTTGTTTCATTTCCTGAGAAACAAAGTTGTATCTAACCTTGATAGAGTTTTGGCTGGATGATATATACATACATGTGTATTAAAATAGATCAAAGAGATCATAGAAGTAAGGGAGCATGGCTTCATAGCAGACTTGTGCAAGATGCATGCAAGCTTAGACCTGCCTGAGTTTGTCTACGCACATAATCTGCAGACGTGTAGCACTGCACTTTCTTCATTCTGCAGCTTGCTCTTTGTAGCACGTGTAGCAAAAACAAGGAAAAAATATAGCTGCACGTTCTGTGTGGACAGCTTTGCAAGCCAAGCAGAGTGCAGATTTTCAGGGTCAAAATTGTTCTCCTTAGTACCAACCAGTTTGTATACATATATATATAGTCTTCTTGCTCTGTAGCAGTCCTCACCCTCATTTTCTAAGTCTGGTCCTATTTACCTGTACAATCTGTTATGAAGCTGCCAGAGGGACAACTGCCTATACTGAAACTGCTTCTTTCACATGGGCATGGAAAGGTTCACCATCTCTGTTACCTTCCAAAGTTCGAGGTCCTGCTACTTGTAGCATCAGAGAAAGTCTTTCCCTGTTAAAACTAGCAAGGAGCTAATTTGCTTTTAATAGTTTTGCTGTTGTGTTTTACACTGCTGCCTTGAACCATCTGGATGATAAGTAGTAATATAAATGATTGCTTCAATTGTTAACACTGGTCACCTTTGATAAAAAGCAGCAAAGAGGAGAAAAGCACAGTCAAATTGCTTCACTAATAGTAATAATAGTAATAATCAGCCAGAAGATCTCCAGGGAAAGGGAGAACTTGAGGATGTATTTTCCGGTAGACCGAACAGAGAGTAGAAGATGCAGCAGCAAGCAAAAGGAGGAGAGTTTGATTTATGTTCCTCTCCTACTTCTGTATCTCATGGTACTCATGTAAAATATGATCACACTCAACAGGGAATTTAGTCAAGCATAAAGCGAAGATGGACCATTGGTCTGACTCAGCACAACAGTATTTGTACTTGGTATGGAGAACTAAAGCAGATTTCTAAAATGCTCTGGGATCCCCAAACAGGCCAGTAGCTTCCCAGTGGTACTCTGCAGTGTTTATTTATTTGAACAGACTTCTGAAGCCTGCACACTGCTGCTAACTTCTTACCAAGCTTATTTCAAGCGTTTGAATTGATCACAGTGCTCAGGCAAGGAACTGAATAGGTAAGCAACCTTCTGCCCATGGAGATGGCACAGGACTTCCTCTTTTTGTCTTTGCTAGCAAACTCCACACCAAGCCGCAAGCAGGAGAGCTAGTGCAGCAGAGAGAACAGCAGGCTTCCCTCCCATCTCCACCTACATTCGCTCCAATTTTGGGGTGAATGCTATTGTTCTGTCTTCAATCTCAGCCAGGGAACAGCCTGAAACACATGAGAGAGTGAAGAATAGCAAAACAAGGGCCAATTATGGTAGGCTGCTCAGATGGAAAAGCTGCTTAGCTCCCTGGAGAACTTTTGCAATTTACCATCCAGTTGTTCTCTGTCAACTTCAACCATGTGGTTTTCCCAGGGGCTTGCACAGTGATTAGTAATGATTTCTTAAGCAGAAACATTGCCCTAGAGTTACGACTCAGGGAATGAATTCTTGAGTGCTGGCTTGTGAAGGAATGACTTGAGGTGATCTCCATATGCTTTCTCTGAGCAGAAGGGTAAAGATAAAGCTTTACTTTCCTGCGCATGGATTCCTGGTAGCTCAAACACAATGGGATTTTCAACCTCTCTCTTCAAGATTACTGGCACGGAGTTTAAGTACCAAGCTACTGGTGTACTGGGTGCAATACAGCAAAGTGTTTAATTAGCTTTTGACAAAAACGTGAAAAGCCTCTCTCCTCCTCTTCAGATGTTTGGGTTTTGATTCCAAGTGACACTGATACTGTAAATGGCTGTGCTGGAAGCAGTTTAGTCCAGGGCAGTTGGAGCTTCTTGTCATCCACAGCCAGCACCATCTCATACTCAGTTCCTTTCCTTAGCTTATCTGCTTCCCTAGCACAGCTCATCCTAACCTGGGTGATATGGAGCAATACTCTGTGGCCACCCTCCCTTTCCTCTCCAAACTGAATGAGTTGTATCAGATAAATGATCCAGGCTGACTCAGGTACAGTGACTTCAGGAAAAGCAAATACAATAGCACACCCACAGCTTGATGCCAAGTGCTGCTGCATGGGTTTGAGGCACTTCGTAGTTGGATCTATTCAACCTAATATTGTAAATCAGATTATCTAGAAGAGAGTTTTTAGTAATTCATTCTTCCTGGTTCTTACTTGCAAGGAAAGTGTGCAAACCCTGCTCCATTTGAGTTAGTTGTCTTCTCTGATGGGGGCTGCTTAGTCTTCCCCTATCCTTTTGTCTGTGGGCAAATGATAGACACTTTTCACTGGCAATCTGTTCTTTGAAAGACTCTGCTAAATGCCAAGAAAAACCTTCACTCCCCTCCACTCTCAGAATAGAAAACCCTTGTCATTGTTGCCTTGTATGCTCATGCTCTGCCTGCTATTTCCCATGTGCTCCTGAATTGAAGTGATGATGACTGTCAGCATCACAATGGCTTTTATCCAGGAGCATGGCCACAAGTACACAGGGCAGTACTCCTTCTGCTTTTAACCCCAGCAGAATCTCTGTCTGCATAAAAAAAACTAACCTCTGCTAGCCTGGTGATCAGTGACCTTCCCTGGGAGCAGGTGGCAGCTCTCCTCAGCTGTGCAGCACTGGGCACTGCAATTAGCTGTAATGTAATTAGGAGCCAGCAGAACACAGTTTTCAGAGATTGTTTGGAAGCCTGAGGCAAAGGCTTTTGTCCATCAGCCAGTGGGCTAAATCGTGTAGAAGTTCCTAAATAAGTGATGCTGAACTCTAGCTGGGCTTCAGATGATCAAAGAAGGAATTTCATCTCTATCTTATCTGAGAAAAAAAAAAACAAGTAAAACAGAAAAGAAAAGGGAGGTAATAAGAAGTTGCCAGCACCTTCTTTTGGAACATTTACCAACAACACTTCTGTATGAAGATCCACACAATCTGAATTGCATTGTCTAGAGATTTTCCTCTGTTAACAAGGGAGTGGAAAAGCTACAATATAAGAAGATAAGTACTTTAAAAGGTAAGGCCCAAGGAACAATGTCTTTCTTGTGTTTCTGATTAGTACAGACAATGGCTACAGTTTTTCCCATACCAAAAAAAGAGATGCTTTTTAGTAATATCCTCTCTCTTCTCACTGTGGGAGCCATGAGCACACAGCTTGGGAAGGGCAGGTGGGTAGGCCTGCAGTGGAGTGGAGCTGCCCTGCCAAGAAAAGACAGAGAAGGAACATGCAGCACCACTCTCAGCAAGGGTTGGCAATAAAGCCCAGAACCATTCCAGGACATGCAAGGACATATTAATGCAGAAGTGATCATATCATCTCGTAGAGCAGATTCTCTTTTCTGCCATCTGCTGGCAGTGTATTTACTGTACAGTGAATACTGAAATTATTAGAATTACTAAGTGAATGCTCACTTAGTGCAGTATGGCTTGCAGTAGTCCTTTGAATTATCTACAGGCTCATCAGGAATCCCTCAACCATCTAGCTGAACACTGAGACTTCAAGGAGCCAGTGACACTTCTGCAGAGTTTACTTAATCTCTGTCTCCTTCATGTGGGTCCCCTGAGCTTAGAAAGAAGTATTTATTCCTTCTAAATTGGGGAATCTCACGCTTCAGAGCCTCAGCTGATCACTGCCACAGAGCAGGAGTACCATCCAGCCACATACAGCACTGTGCAGTGAAGACAGGGCATGCACATCATTTTGTTGCTTCCAAAGAACTACTTTATCACGAAGCATTCAGCATACACAACAGCGTTGCCACAAAGGACAGCTGGTCCCAGGTGGTATGCCAGAGTCTCTGTCCACATGGGCAAAATCATCCCGTCTTCTGGCTTTTCCTACCTTCAGACTTCATTTTCTGGATACTTTGAGCCCCATAACAGACAGACAGCACTAGCCAAGCACTGTGACATACAGTACATCCATCAGGATGAAACAGTACAAGACCTTTTTGAAGTTAATCTTCAGTAAAAATGTATGAAGTTCCAAGAAGAAGGGAAGATAGGAGGCCTCATGGGTCTGAATGAATGAGACAGATGTGAATACCTCTAACGACATATTTGAATTTGGCTCCTCTCATTAACCAAAGACCTTTGTTGCCTTTATATCTCCTTAGGAGATGATAGATATGAGTTTTTGTTGTCAACCTCTCTGCAGCAGGCAGGAATATATATTAATCACTCTACATTGCCTGCTGATGATCTCAGAAGAAAAGGTAAAGAATAGCATTATGCTTTGAACTAGTGTGACAGTTAGCAGCCATCCATAATTTAATGCAGATAACTTCAGAAGACTGTGGCTGGCTAACACAAACATGGTAAGCACCCCATAAAATGAAATAAAAAAGGAAAAGAAAAAGGTTATCAATAATTCAGAAGATTTCCTGAATGAGATATTACATGATGCAGTGTTCTCCAAACCTTCAGCTATCATCTATTCTCTTTCTGTTTCTTCAGAAAGTTAACGTTCTTTGCTCTCCTTTGATGCATATGTAAACAGGTAACTTCATTGTGCTGCCATGGCAGTGAGTTTGAAGACATTTTGAACATGCTGAAGACACTGGACGTGCACAGCCCTGTTTTATTTGTTTGTTGCCATTGGAAAGGGATCTCAGTGACAAACTGCCATATTGAAATGAAGCCCCCATCATTAGCTAAGAAACAGTGTGATATACTTCTACTGGTATGTAAGTTTTATGGGAATTATTAATTGGACTTACAATGTAAGAGTACAGGAGCTAGTCTTTAAACAGTACCTCAGAACCTCATCTCTTGATAAAAAAAAATAATTTGTTTCACGTATTTCATTCTAAAGTTAGAAATTCCTACCAACTTCTCCCCCACTCTTTATCTATTACCCCCATTACTATATTTTGAGAAACAGTTAAGAACCCATATTTAGATTTCTAACTTTGAGTTATTTCTTTTATTATCACCACTCCTACATCAAAACTCTCCAGAAAAATGAACACTGTGCTGTCAGTAAAGGAATAATGACCTGTGAGCACTGGGCCATAGAAAGGGACTACTTTGGTGGTAGGAATTTTCCACAGTGACTGCAGGACCAGTTCCAGCCCACACTGCCACAATCATGTTCACTCTTCCCAGTTTTTATTAATCTGACTCTGACCTAACTACATGTTTCAGATCATTGGCAGAAAAGTGCCTGAAAAATCCTGCTTTCAGATATTTAAATATCCTATTTTGCCTTGGGTCTTAGTGAGTTAACTGTACTAATAGGATAGATAGTGATGAGAATTCACCTGGAATCAGATGCCTCTGCCATTTTTTTCTCCTCACAAAACACGAGTAGCAAATGTATATTCAGGACATCACTGCTTACAGAACTCATTTCAGCTATGGGATATACTGGAAGGAATTTTATCCTTCATTCCCCTCATACTTCAGAAAAGAACTATCACTGTCACAAGACTCAGTCTTCTAGGATGTGGCCCTTTCAGATGCTGGTCTTATATGAAATAAGTTAAATATTATTGGGTTAGTAAGGGGAGCATAATTCTCTAACCTAAGCAGAGAGCCTGTATTAGGCAGGAAGAAGATAAAGGTCTCTACTCCTGACAAATGCCATTTCTGACAAGTGTCACACTGACTTTACCATGCTCAGTCTTCAGCTGAGCATAAAAATGCAGTGCATAAAGAGGTCTTTGAAAACACTGCTTCCATGTCTTTATAATTTATGAGTCTACTAAGTCAGAATATTTCCTGACAGAAATGAAGGGTGAATTTCCATTTCTTAGTTCCTCTTTGCTCACACAGGACCCAAAATCTCTACATTAAGCTAAAGTTACTTAGATAAGAAGTAAAATTCCAAGATGTATTCCCCTGTTTCTTCCACATTCTTCATAAATGATTTCTATGCCTTTTGATAATACTATGCCCAAGCCATTTCTTCACTTAGAAGTTGAAAGAAACATTTACTGCGTAGAAATTTCTAACCGGAACACAAATCTTTAGGCAAAACCTTCTGTTCCATGATTAATGGCCTACTGGATACAGAAATAAAGGCTCTCAAAACTGTGTTGGAGCTGGGTGAAAATGCGGTTTTATTTCATTCCAAATCCTTAAGATACAATACCTTTTATAGGTATTAAAAAGTTACATGCGAGCCTTACAGATTTCTTTTTGCGATTTTACATGTGTGGTATGTTCTATCCACTTTATTTCAGAGAACAAGTTTTTTTGTTGTTTTTTTTTGTTTGTTTGTTTGTTTGGTTTTTTTTGCACCTAGAAGGGACTGAATCGATGCATATATGACTATTTCCAAAGCAGCTGAAAAACATTAGTATGATAGCATGCCTGACAATTTGCTGTATAAAAGTAGGATTGAACTTCACCACTTTTTGGTGTGCTACAGAGCCATAGCAAAGTAATGCTGACAGTAAATTGACTGTTAATTGTTAGCTTAGAACAGTTGATGTAGCTAAGCAAGAGGGAAGTAAGCTGAGGGTTTTTTTCCCCAGAATTTTCCTAAACCCTCACAGCAGTGAATGGAGCAGCTCAGCCACCAGAGGATTTTTGGCTGCCAGAAGTAACAGTGTCTTTGAAGGCTGAAAAAAGCTTTAAGAAATACACTTTCACTTTGGATACTTTGGAAGTAAATAAATGGAAATACTACAAGCGATGCTCAAGATCAAGGATCTCAGGATCACTAGGTAGTTTCTAGTCACCAGTGGAGGAACTGAGGCTTTATTGGAAATATTAAAATATAAATAAATAAAATAAGCTAATCACCACCCATAAAGGAGGAGATGCAAAGAAAAAAAACACATCAGCGTAGATTGTAACTGTATTTAGAAGGAATTATGTACAAATAGAAGGAAATGCAGTGAACTATAAACAAGTGTGGCCAAGCAGTACTTTTCCATACTCAAGGGAAAACCCTGCTGCATTACTTTTAAGTTTTTACTGCAGATTACATAAGTTCTCTCTGAGATTGTAGATCTGTGATTGGAATTTATTTGGAAGAGAAAGATACTTTCTACAGGACCTTAGTGCAATTCTTTCTTTCTTTGAAGAACAAAACAGCAGGTTAAGTCCATCTGATCTTATCAAATAAGATAAAATAAAGCTAGAACAAGAAGGAAAGACTACTGCTTAAAGGAACTGCTCTAGGAAGGATGAACACAGCTAGGTTTAATTGATAAGAGGAGAGGAAAAAAAACGGCTGTGTGCTTAGAGGTATCTGTATTATCTAAATGGTGCTAAAATATGTATAAAAAGGCAGTAAGAGACAAATGTGAGCATGCCCACTTTCTGCAGGATTGTTCCAAAAGCACTTGATCAATGCAAGCAGAAAAGATGTTAGAATGTGCTGAGGTACCCCCTCCCCAGCTCTAAGGCTGTCCAGACTGACTTAGGAGGCCACTTCTCATCCCATGCTGTAATCCTCTCTTGTCAGCAGCTCATGTTCTTTCCCACGATAACATGAAAAGTCGAGCAGAAGAGCCTATGTGTATCAAAACTAATAAGTCACTCAGCTTCTTAGGGTCAGGTTCACTAAATGGTATAAGTTGAAAAGAGACCTCTCACTCTGTGCTGGTAATTTCTGATATATGCAAAGATGTAGGGGGAAAAAAAAGAAAAAAAAAGTACTGCAAAAGGTGTAATACAAAAAGAGCATTGCACTTGACAAGGAGAAGAAACATCGTCAAAGAAAAAAAAACTAAGAAACAGGATACTCATGTAGTAGGACTCTCTGGAGAAGAGCCCTATTTCAGGACACATCTGGCCAGCTACTCAGTTGCTTATCTATTACCTCATCAGTTCTACTAGCCCCTGCGGGACACAAAGGGATAGTCATGAAAAGATAGAAATCCTAACAGAAGCAGAGGCAGAACTTTGGGAAAACGTAGATGGGAATTCATCAGGCAGTTCCAAGACTGACACCTGATTTCCACCCTTGATCAATTGAAATCTGTAAGCACTTGGGGAACACTTTGGGAAAAACAAAATCATGCTACTTTTTAATTGCATGGTCAGAAATAAAGTTCCACTTGAAGAGAAAGGAGCACAAACTATGCAATTCCTTAAACTGATCTTCATGGTTTAGTGTAGACACTGACTTTATCTTTCCAAAAAATGTGCAGCCATATAACTTCCTGAATACTTCAGCTGGAAAGCTGCCCTTCATTTTCATCAAGCTTTTGATTAACTAGCAAGCATGATGGATCTGTGGAGGTTTGTACATTCTATTAATACTGCACTAGCAACTGTATGTAAAATTTAAGATACCCATAAGGATTTAAATTGAACTGCGTGTAGACAGCACTTTGAGATATCCATGGCCTTATGTATGCATGTTCCAGTTTTCTTCCCAGTCCCAAAAGAAATCACAGTCTATGTAACATAGCTAGGGCTGGATATCACAACACTTTGCTGAAAGTTCACTTTCATTCAAGGAAAATACTTGCAATGCACTGCTGTTTTTAAATGGTGAGAGCACAGCAGTTTGTGTAAACTGGCTATGCTGCATTTCCTCCTTGCAGATGGATTGCTGCTTTTAGACGCTAGTGTTCTCCTTGTCCTTGCTCTGGCACACTTAGGCAGTTTTTTCCAGAAGCTCTTGAAACTTGGAGAAATGAACTTCAGTACAAATGTAGATTTGTACTATTTGGCAAATAGAAGAGTGGTGCTACACTGTCTAACATTTTTGTTGCCTAACCCTAAAAATGCCTTCTGTTATAGAATGAAGGATTATTCCTCAAGTATTTTTTCTTGGAATTTCTTGAGAACATTCATGCCTTCACAGGACGCAAAACAGAGACTATTCTCCTTCCTTCCAATTGAAAGATGCCCAGATCTTCAAGGAACAGAAGTAAACCTACTATTAGAAGCTAGAAAAAGTTATACTGAAAGTACTATTCTTCACTGTTAAGGAGAAGAGGGATTCACTTTAAGGAGGTAAGTCTCAACTATACCACCTATCGGAATGGGCTTTTCAGGTGATTGAGGCAAAAGGATACCTCTTACAGATTCTGCTCAACCTTTATACTTCAGTCATAAAACTATTAGAGAGCATCCAAAGGAGTGCTACAAAGATGTATGAGGAGCTGTTGAGGTCTTTTGGTTTGTTAGCCCAGAGCAGAAGAGCTGAGAGGAGGCCTATTGGTGGCATACAACTCCTCACAGGGAGCAGATGGGCAGCACTGATCTCTGCTCTCTAGTGACAGCAACAGTACCAGATGGAACAGTATGAAGCTGCATCGAGACAGTGAAGTTAGACCTGAGGTAAAAGAAGTACTGAAAGGTTCAGGAACTGGAACAGGCTCCACAGAGCAGTGGCTAAAGCATCAAGACTGCTGAAATTCAAGCTTTTGGACAATGCTCTCAAACACAGGGACTGAATTTTGAATAATTCTGTGGAACCAAGCATTGAACTCGATGATCTTTGTGGTCCCCTTCTAACTCCGGATGAACGCCCTCTTCTTACCATCAAGGGACGCAATCATTAGTTTAACAGCACAGAAGTTCCAGTAAGAACTTCAAACTCAAGTGCACGTTGAGTTATTTCTGTATAGGGAAGTACCGTTTCTATGAAATGAGAGCGTGAGCCCCATCAGCTGCCAAACTACTGTAAAGCCTGCTTCCCCAGCCATTCTTCCAGTATGTGCAAGATAACTACTCACAAGCAGAACGGCTGAACCTAGATCCAGAAGGAATCTTGTTATGCAACCAAGTGAAAAACATTGGGAGTAAATGGAAAAGAAAGGAACGAGGCACAATCTTTTAAAAACAAATTTTAAGGAGAATCTGTTTCACCCACATTTTCTGAAAAGTTACCTCTGGAGCTGGATTAGCTGGATCCTTACGATTAATATAAGCTGTAACCACAAGTTCAGTTAGAGTAACCCATAGTGTTAATGGACAGACACTCCTCTCTGCCAGAGTGAAGGAATCTCATTGCCTTACTTCCCTGCAGCACTACAGAAGAGCAGTTCATACTTGTAAGTCATTCCAGATACATTTATGATTGATGCTATCAGGAAGCTAATGATAAAAATACCAATCTACAAAGCATGGCTGGGACAGCTTGTAGT
This sequence comes from Lagopus muta, assembly GCF_023343835.1. Taxonomy (NCBI): domain Eukaryota; kingdom Metazoa; phylum Chordata; class Aves; order Galliformes; family Phasianidae; genus Lagopus; species Lagopus muta. The sequence continues at coordinate 42,807,683 of NC_064438.1, forward strand.
AAACAAGGCCAAGGTTTATACAGTGTACAAGAAGGAAAAGGTACTCAGTGCCTCTTCTGTCTTTAATAGGCAGATCAGTTATCCTCAGGCTACTCAGCCCCCTGAGCTGGAAGACAGGGATGAGGTGCTGGTGCATGCCCAGAGAAAGGCAACAAAGTTGGTGAAAGGTCTGGAATGTAAGTCTCATGAGGAATAGCTGAGGGAACTGTGATTGTTTAGTATGGAGAAGAGGAGGCTCACGGAAGACCTTATAGCTCTCTACAACTCCCTGAAAGGAAATTGTGAGGTTAGCATGGACTTCTCCCACATAACAACAATAGAATGAGAGGAAATGGCCTCAAGTTACAGCAGGGGAGGTTCAGGTTAGATATTAGAAAAAATTATTCTCAGTAGGGAATTGGAACAAGCTGTCCAGGAAAGCGGTGGAGTCATCAACCCTGGAGGTGTTTGACAAGCATGTAGATATGACTCTGAGGGTCATGATTTAGTGGGCATGGTGGTGATGGTTTGATGACAGGATGTTCTCGTGTGCCCTTCCCAACCTTCATGATTATGTGAAATACTCAACGGCTGAGTACAGCGTAGAGAATATGAAATAAAAGAGAAACCCCATGACAAAGAAGTGATTATATAATCAAAAGCAGACAAAAACAGTTCAAGTGTATGGACCTTAGTCTTAGTTCTGGCATTACCTAGTTTTGTGAGTGCCTGAATACAAACTTAACAACAAACTTAAAAAAAAAAAAAAAAAAAAAAAAGAGAGTAATGCATGGTATGCTATAAAAGTTTAATCTAGCAGATTATTATAGGGAACATTGTGTCAGTGAGAAAATTGTGGTTTAACCAAAAGACTGGCGTGCTAGTAGAGCACATAGTAAGGAGTCAGAATTGAAACCCTGACTGACGTAGATTTCTTCGTAACCTCAGATGGTTCATTTCCCATCCTATAAAGTATGAGTAATAACTAGGTACCTGTGAGAAGGATTTCATTTTTTACTCCCTGGCATTTGAGAGCTGGTAATGGAGTTCTCTGCTGAAATAAGTAAATAGATAAATATATTTAAAATTAAATATATCTTAATTATCATGGAACCAACACCACTACAATTTGTCCTACATTTTCCATTTTTCCACCTTAACTGTACTCCATATAAGTATTGAAAAACAGCACAGAATATTTAATGTGAGGATGAAACAAGTACCTGAAGGATGAAAACATCCTTCCTTTGACCAGAAATGAAGTTAATATTCAGCTAGAACTTCCTGTGCTACAGAAATAATTTTAACGATTAAGATTTAATGCGTTCTCAATTTAGTGCCAGCTGGTCAGATGAAGGTTACATTAAGCTCAGGTTGGGAGATGGCAAAGTTTCCCAAACACTAGCTTGTCCTTTCTAGTGACAGTGTTAAATGAACACTGACGACAGCAGGCTTCAGTGCTGCTGAGAAATTAGGGTGTACAAGAGGAAAGAAACTTCTTCCTTGAGCCATACATGCCTCCTGCTGGCTAAATTTTGACTCTCATTTCTGATTTGGTTGACAAACCAGATTCAGTTGAATTGGCTTATTTTACCTGAAATAGGAAGAAAAGTCACAGTGCTTTTTCACTTTGTAAGCCAAAATTTTTCATCAGAAACAAGAAATGATTCCTCTACCTTATGAGGAGAAGTTCATTCTAAACAGAAATGGGACTTTTTTATTTTTCTATGTTGAGAAAATATTTCATACAAATTGAGTTCCATTGGGAACTTCTTGCCTTTTATTTCACTGAGAAAAGAAAAACTCATTTTAGTTTGACTATCAAATTACTTCTTCCAGTTCAAAGATAAATAAATCTGAGCTCCAGTTTTATCAAAATTTAATCTCTTTTCCTGGCTGTTCTTAGCCAAGCAACTGAGGCTTTCCAGAATGTTTTGCCAGCCTTACATGATTTCATAACTAACATCTTCATCTAAAGGAATGTTTAAGTCTGATCCTAGCATAGCACTCCTTCATCTTACCTTTTTCCATTACCCTTTCCTAAATTGGGTGAAGATTAAAAAACAAATGTATTTTATTATTTAGCAAAGTTTGGCTCTGTAAATTTATTCCTAGTAACTGTCAGGTTATAATGGAGTGATTGTTGCAATGAATATGAACTACAAGACTCGGAAACAAAGCGAGTATACATGGACTCTAAATGAAACAGAGATACCAAAGAAGAAAGCCTCCTAGCACAGAAGAAACCCCACATATCCCTCCATTGCACTGTTTCTCATTTAATGATTAGCTTTGCAGTGTTTTATCGTTCACCTATTTCAATGCCAATAAAACATTCAAATCTTTGCCTAGCCCAAGGACACTGACATATCTGAGTTTATTGCTTAAGAGACTGACATTTCAACAAATGTTTTCTGACTGTCTGCTCTCAGGATACATATTGATTGTGACACAAGTTATTAACGATCGCATTAATGGACATGAAAATCTCCAAAGAGCCTGCAGTTCCTCTCTACAAGCTATTTTATTTTCCAAAGCTCTCAGGGATATTAGAGCTCCTTTTATGTTTCCATAAGCACCTTCAGAGTTTCTATTTCTTAGATTAAACTGACCAGTAAACTGCTGGAGTAACAAAGAAGTTCCAGCACATGCATCCTTCTTACTGAGAGTTTTGCACATGCAATACTTCTATACTTTTTTCTTTAAGTCTTCTTTCAGTGCCTCAAGGAAATCTTAACAAGCTGATTTTTCCATAATCTGGATGCTTGCTAGGAATTTACAATATGCTTTAATAACAAATAAGTCTATGAAGATCCATGAGTGTTTGAGACAGTCATTGCTCAAAAAACAAAACCTCAACAACAGGAATACAATGGTCATTATCACACTCATAGAAAATACCTCAATTCTCCTGGCTTTTGTAGTTACCCTTCACACTCACCAAAACCTTACCTCAGCAACTACCTTGCGGGGAATTGACGTTAAGTTTACTATAGGTGGGCCCCTTGCTTGGAGTAGTAATGAGAAGCAAATGAGCAGGAATAGGAAATCAATGATGGACAAGAGAAACTGAAAAGTGAAGACTGAAGCTATTTTACTGTTGAGGTAAATTGGCATGTTTAGGAACTGCCAAATAAGAGGTAAATAGATCAGATGGCTTTCATACATTACTAGCAAGTGGGTATGGCTAATCTATTAGTGCTTAGCCTGAGTAAGCCATTTATATATCTCATTAAGCTATGAAAGATAAAACATCATCAACCTAAATAGTAATTTGTATTTATAAGGCCAAAGAATGAAGAGTTAATTTTCCAGTTTCTTCTGAGAAACTTCAAGTTTCAGGGGGCTCTTCCTCCTTTTCTTCCCACACAAAATCCAGTTGTTTCCTTCCCTTTAACAGCAGAACTACGCTGCTTGGTGTAAATTATTCTCAGCAGGCAGCTTTACAAGACAGAATCGTAGGAAAAGTATGATAATTGCAGCCAACAGGTTTTTTGTTGTTGTCGCTTTTTTTTTTTTTTTTTTTTAAACCTGACAAACTAAGTTTCTTTTATAAAAGTTGATACATCAGAATGAAAAGTAGAAATAAAACAAAGTAATTGACTCTCCAACACTGCACACATCCCCTTCAAGATGTGACTGCTCTAGGAATAAGTCCGGGCTACGCAGCTGAGCAGGCAGGTGTCTTTGAGACTCCTGCAGCTGTAGGATTAAACCCTTCAATGTAAATATGATAGAACAACAAACGTACATTTTTCTGAAGTTGTTATTCACTGTAAAACTTGGTGTTACTCAGAGAGTGTTTATTCCACTTGTAAAAAAAGACCAACTCGCTCTTTGTTTTTGCATACGCTCTCAGAAAATCTGTACAGATTGGTACTAGAGATTAATAGCAGCTGGCCTTTTCCTTTCTGGATTAGCTCCAAAAGATTAACAAGAAAATAAATGCAGCGAAGATACCTATATTTTCACTGGTATCATCTGTAAAAACATGAAATGCCCAGGAATCCTGATGTATTCACAGCAATAGTGTTTTAAGGAAAGGCATTTGGTCTGCACAGTTTCCTTGTTCTTGTTGTTTTTTCCAGTTTTGGTTGAACATGAAAGTCAATGGACAGCTTTTACAATCAGAAGGGTCAATACAGCGGAAGAAAGATACAGGAGTACAGTAACAAAGGAGCTAGCATAAATGGAACGGTACAATGAAAAAGTACTTACCTATTACTGAAGATCAAGGGTCACAAGAAAAACACCACCAGAGATCTTCCCGTAGTTGCAGTCAGCCCTGAAATGAGGTCTAAGAGAGGTACAGCCAGGCTCCACCCCTTCTGGTCACAGGCCGAATTGCCTTCACCTGTGCTCCCAGGGCTGCCCGGCTCCTTTCCACAAGTGCTCAATCAGTGATTCAGGCTGTGACTTAACAGTTATCACGCAACTGCATCAAAAGACATTTAGATTTCTGTTTTATAATCAGACTACTTTTGTCATTTTACACTTTTTTTTAATGTTGACTCTTGTGACACCATCAAGGGAGCATCATCAAGATAAAAAACATCAGCACCTTGTGCCAGAAGGGGAAGAAGGAACAACTTGGAGGCAGTCCTACATGGAAGAGGGCTCTGTGAAAATGATCTAAAGCTTTGCTGGAAAGCATCTTGACATCTGCCTGCCCAAGCAATGTGCTGTGTGATCTGTGTGGGGTCTTGCATTGTGCACTATTCAGTTTTAGTATATTAGTCCTGAATTTATAAATTTTTAATGTAACTTTAATCTTTTTGCCACATTGTAACAATTCATTACAAAAATACCCAATGTTATGCAAAACGCCGGACTGTACTGAGGAAATAATGTTTCAGCAAGAATATTTGTGCCACTCTCTGTATTCTGCATCCAGATTTTGGAGCAGAAAAAAAATACTTCACAACTTGTAGCAGAACCATTCTATCATGTTTTTTTCTCATTATCATTCCCAATCACCTCTAGGAGAAATTAGTGGGACAGCTGAACAGATAGATCAGCTTGCAAATTAAAAGACCTTTGGTGTACCCCAGGCAACAGATGACAGTCAGAGCAAACAGCTGAGGCAAAAGTCATGCCTTGGAAATGGGAGATCAGGTGAGCAGGCAGAATGAGAATTTGCATAAACTAGAAAGCGCGAATATCCACTTAGAATCATAGAATCGTAGAATCACAAGGTTGGAAATGACCTGCAAGATCACCTAGTCCAACTGCCCTCCCATTACCATTGCTACCACAAGCACTAAACCATATCTTGTAGCTCCTCATCCAGATGCCTCTTGAACACGGCCAGGAACAGCGACTCCACCACCTCCTTGGGCAGCCATTCCAGTGCCTGATCACCCTCTGAGAGAAAAAAGTTCTTCTTTATGTCTAACCTAAACCTCCTCTGATACAACTTGTGGCCATTTCCTCGGGTCCTGTTTGTTGCCTGGGAGAAGAGGCCAAACCCCTTTTTGCATTAGGAAATTCCTCCAGATATCTTGGCAAATATTTTCTATGAAGAGAGGAAGACTAGGAAAGGGAGATGGAGCCTCTTCATAGCCCTACTTCTTGCCTTCCCACTGCCTAGTTGCCAGGTGCAGAAACACATAGAGATAGAGCTGGCAGTTTGTGTCTCTTTTTAAACACAGCAGCCCAACACCACCATTTCCACTTCCCAAGTTAGAGACCCAGAAAACACAACAATCTGGTCTGTCAAACAAAGATAAAAGATAAGAGAGGCAAACACAAATGCAAAAATCAGGCAATGGTGAGGCTACCTGCAGTTCTCTGTTTTCCAGTGTAATACACAGAAGATAAGATTAATTACATCTTCTCTGCTTTTGCTGGATGATAGGAAAAAAGAGAGGGAGAAAAAAAAAACAGGAGAAGTTTTTTCATCACCCAGAAGGTCTTTGTTGCAATTTTTTTTTTTTAATCTTTGTAAAACATTACATCATAGAATAAAGACAGTAGCAGCAAAACTTATCAAGATGGTACAAGCACATTCTGCTTTGTACCCTGGTAATGACATTTATGAAATTGTCCCATATCTGAAAATGCCTTCCAAAAGCACCATAAAATCTTACAGAGAGGAAGAGGGAAAGAGACAAAAGAGTAGACAGAACATCTTTGCAGGAAGATTTATCAATTACTTATACTACAATTTGAAATTGTTCGGGAAAAAAATAAATCAGCATCCCACCAAAATGTTTCCCCAAATTTTAGGAAAGTTTTTTTTTTCTTTTTCTTTTTTTTAAATGTAGGACTGAAAATGCCTAATCATGGTTTCTCAGATGGGTCTACAAGATCAAGATCAAATTCTAGTAGAACTTGGAAAAAAATCAGTCTAAAATTACTTTGGAACACTGGCCTGAACAAATTCAAATTGTTGCAAAGCTGTGATCCAGACACAAATCCTGCTTTTTTCTAATAATAGTTATATATGACTTGAGGATCTGGGAAACAGCTTAATGGTAGGAATAAGGCCAGTCTGTTCAGTTTGCAACTCACAACTGACATTGTAAGATTTTCTTTTTAAATGTTCAGCTCTCACAAGGAGAAAGAGTGTGTGGGTGGAATATATTTGGGAGACAAAAATATTCTCTTACGTGCCACATATTTCTTGTCTGCAATTTGCTGTCAGAGAGTTCAGCTAAAGAAAGCAAACCCTATTTGCCTCAAAGGAGAACTTCTAGAGAAATGTCTCCTTTCCCCAAAAGCAGCACCGGTATTTCCTAGTGGTGAGATGTGGGCTGAGATGTGACTTTTTATGCAGATGTAAGGGAGCACAAAAAAACACATCTGCCTGTACGGAATGGGAGGCATCACCGCTAAATGTGTGTGCCAAATCAGATCATATGTGTCATGTGGAGGGCAGGCACATGCATTTGCACTGTCTCTTCTCAATCAGTTCCTTAGCACTTACCACTACTGTGGACAAGACCTGACTTTAGAGTGACCTATTCAACCCAGCATGATCCAGCACACAGAGTATGTGTTGGCTTCAGTAGCACAATCTCAAATTATGTTTTGCAACTACTTTCTCTTACTGTTTGATTTCAGCAGCATGAGTCAACATGGTCTAGCATCATTATGTACTTCAGTTGTGTTGGCAGGAAGAAAATATTCTGTTCCAGATCATCAATTTATTAAATAGGCTAACTGCTACTGGTAGGAAAGAAGACGGAGACCCTGGGAGGAATTAGGCTATTTAAAGGAAATTCCAAATCTGCATTTTTGTGATATTTCAGGAAACTAGTTGCATACATAAACCCACAAGTCTCTGTTTGAGTTCCACAGAGTTGTGTTGATTGGCATTTGTGTTTTCATTGGTATTTAATTGCCTAGGGAAGCATCTCTGAAGCTGGGCTTATTTGTGTTTAGTACTGATATAATGCTATCTCAGTAAGTTTGAACGGCATTTTAGAGTTAAAATAGCAGATCTTCACACTGAAAAGCTTAAAAATAACACACTAGCTCCACTTTACTGTGCCGACTTTGATGGTAGCAGATTTTGGCCTTAGACTGGACAAAGCATAGTTTAGAACATACAGATGTATAGAAAGGATCGAAGCAAATCCCAGTCATCCTTTTAATTCACATCTGTTTAGTAGAAGACTTCTTGTTCTAGTTTAGTATGCAGCATAAAAGAAAGCTCAGTCTTTGCCTCTTATTTCTTTTTAGTGGATGATGGGAAAAGTGAGACTATCAGACATCATGCTACCCGACAGCACAAGTAAGCCCCTGAGAAACCAAAGCTGGCAAACACACAAACAGCCCATGTACAGCATAAACACAAATTCAGCAGGAAAACAGAGGTTAAATACAGGATTTTTAACATCCCGTACTCACAGACATAGTTTTGTTCATTGTTTCAGGAGAATTTTGCAGAAAGACTCTGGCATAGCCCATTATTGGCTTTGGAAGAAGCAGACTTCCACTATAGACATCATAGAACCAGACAGCAAAAGCTCAGATGATTTATAATTTCACAGCAACAATCAAAATCAGATTTCATTAATATAAATCACTGCTTTTTTATTTAATATTATTTCTAATAACGTGTTGATTAGAAATAATGTTCCTTGTGAAAGGATGATGAAAATCACGGACTGTCACGTGGATGAAGTTATAAACTTTTCCATAACTACTCATGCAAAATCTGCACAAGTTCAGTGATGGCTAATGGTTGAAGAGGATCCCCAAAGGAGCATGCCAGAATTCTCTCACACAAGACAGAAGAGAATGGGATTGCAGAGCTGAAAGCTGTAGGAAACCAAACAGGTGAGTCTTCCTCTATGTGTGAGGGCTACAGCTACATAAAATCCATGTTTCCTTCGTTCTTTCCCATGTCAAGTCACGATGTGCTCAGTGCAGGATCTGAGAGTTTAAGTCAATACATCACCCTTTTTATTGATTTTATTTTTAGGCTGTTGTGAAAGGTTGTAATAAAGAGCAAAAAGATTTGATATCATTCAGACTCTTATGCTAAACTTGCAATAATGGCAAGATAGCCTCACTGGAAATAATATTAGACTTTTTTCTAAGCATTTTTAGGATGAGAATTTTAACCACAGAAACACTTGATGTTTAAAATGAGACTTTCTCCCAAGCTGTTACATACAATTATAACCAAGAGATGGCATCTGCAAGGGGAGAAGCAATTTAAGACATTAAAATATCATTTTAGTTTTCAAACATTTTTGTCTGCCCCCCTATACAGTACACCTTTTTCACTTCCAACATTGTTATAATAATGGATGTGTACTGAGGTATCTAACAAGCAATCACATGAGAGAAAATATTTACTCAACAGTAGGTGGAAAGTTTTCTCAGCAAGTTTCAAAGACACAGAAAAAGGGATGGGAGTATTTTGCTTTCATGTAAAAGGTCATCCACTGCTCTGTTTCATATCTCACTAGCAGTTTATTTAGCATACCCTTTGTCCCTGAAACAATTATATCTCAAACTAGAAGTTGCTGAAGACACAGTCTGATAAAATGTCAGCCAGACTCGTGCATATCATAGCCAGGCAAGTGAGCTACAGATACCATCAGCAAGAATCTGGACAGGACAGACAAAGAATTCAGAAAATTTAGAGATGAAAAATATGCACATTATCTCATCAGAGCAATCACTTCTGAATTTGGCCACTGAACACTGCTTCCTCAGTCTCTTTGTCCATGCTGGTGTGTTTTCCATGGTTTGCCTACTAACATCCTGCTCAAGTTCTACCAGATGACAACTTTTGCATTACTTGCCGAAATACACTGGCTATGACTAAGATTTATTTTTCACATAGAAGAAATGAGTCTCATATATCCTTACCTATCCTTAGTTGTCTGTGCATCTATGCAGGACTTCTCCATTAAAGGAAAGCACTTCTTGTGAGCATAGCTCAGTTGAGGAACAAATAAAGCTGCATGTATGATGTTGTTTCAGGCATTTGATAGCCAAGGAGAATTGCTAGCACAATCTGCATGCATTGTAGGCTTTCTGGTTCAGATGAGTTGCTCCTGTGTGCCTGATTGTCCGTATAAGTGAAGTGCAGTACAATGTAACCTGGCAGAAAAGGACCTAGGGGTAATGGGCAATAGCTGGTTGAACATGATCCAGCAGTGCTCTTGGATGGCCAAGAAGGCCAGTGGCATCCTGGCTTGTGTCTGAAATGTGTTGTCAACAGGATCAATGAAGTGATCGTCTCCTTGTGCTTGGCACCGGTGAGGCCGCACCTCAAATTCTATGTTCACTGTTCACCTTTAGGCCCCTTGCTACAAGAAAGACACCAAGGTCCTGGAGTGTGTCCAAAGGAGGACAAGGAAGCTGGTGAGGGGTCTGGAGCATGAGTTCTACAATGAGTGACTGATAGAACTGGGATTATTTGGTCTACAGAAGAGAAGGCTCAAGGACAACCTTATAGCTCTCTACAATTCCCAGAAAGGAGGTTGTATTGAGGTGGACATCGGTCTCTTCTCCCAAACAAGAGACAGGACAAGAGGAAATGGCCACTGTCCCTGGAGGTATTAAAAGACTTGTAGATATGGTACTTAGGGACATGGTTCAGTGGTACACTTGGCAGTGCTAGGTTAATGATTGGACCTGATGATCATTAGAGGTCTCTTCCAACCTAAACGATTCTCATTCTATGATTCTAAGATTTGCTTGCCTGTGGTGCTGGAGACCCACCCGCACCCAGGAGTGCCAGGAGGCCCAGAGTTTTCATACACTGAACAGACCTGCTTCCTGCTGGCCCTGCTCACAGTATGAGGAGGACATGCAAGGGTGGCTGCAAGCTGCAATCCATGTCACAGTGCAGCAGAGCATAAGGCTGTGTGGCATCAAAGCCTCCAGCAGCAAGGGCAACTGTGGAGACAACTGAAATTTCCCAGCAGACCAGGCTCACCTTCCTGCCTCCAGCAAGCCGAAGCCAGAATGCAGCTCTTCACCCTAAGAGATTAATCAGTGACCTACACAGAATGCAATTTCTGTTGAATCTCATTAAATTAAAGCAATCCCATATGACCTGAAAATTTTCAAATTTTTTTTTATCCTTAATGTTCAGACAGATAATGGAATTACAAAGATGATATTTCAAGTGAAGTAGAACAGCAGACAGAACATACTAAGAACTTCTTTCCTCCCCTGCACTTGTGATACTTGGCTCACACCTACAAATGGTGAAGAGCAAATCAGATATACAAATATGCATACTCAGAATTTGCATTTACATTGCCATGCTTCTATTCACAGCTATGGCGATCCTATTCAGGTGGCCAGTTGGATTTTGAGGTGATTCATTATTCACAGAATTCCAGGAACTACCACAGAAAATGGAACATGCATTTTATATATTCAGATATGGGCATGCAATTCCAAAAGTCTGTGTCTGTATGACCTGCCAGTGTCTGTATGTGTGACTAACAATGCTTACCATTGTATACCCTTATACCTATAAGCCTACAGCTTAAATTGCAGGACTATTCAGGACTTTGAGAAGGCTTGGGGGAAGCATTGCTGGTGCAATCATGTATTTCATTTCCGGCATGCAAAATTGTCTATCTGCAGTGGCAAACACAGTAGCCCACAGGCTAAGACTACCAATACTCAGCATTTTTTTGGTAATTTCTATCAGTTATTTTGCAGCCTTTTGTTTGAATAATTACTATAAAGTCTAAGGACATTTGTGTTTCTTATATGTGTCCAGACGGCAGAAATGAATTTTCTTTTAAATGCCCACAGTTTGGTTACGTTTCACTTTTGTTTAGGAATGCAGAGTGCTTGTGTTTAGATTTATCAAGAAAGAAGATAGCGAATGTCAAACAAATTTATACCTGAAAGGAAATAAAACAAATAAGTCAAAATGCTTGTTTAAAAAGTTACAAAATATGACAGCATTAATGGCACTTAAAGCTCTAAGCACTTATAAGATTACCACCATATTTTTCTCAACCTCTTTTCCTAAAATTCTTCTTCATTTTTTTTTTCTTTGTTTTTTGTTTTTTTGGGGGTTGGGGGAGAGGGAGGGCGGGCGGGATTTTATGTCTGCAGCTCATGTCTAAACCCAAACCTAGCAAAGGGGGCATAGAGCCCTGAGATTCTATGGTTGCCCTGGCCCTCATTTGAATAATGTATATGCTCTTATGTCTATTTTTAAAAATTCAGATTCAGCTACAGAGAACAGCAGTTTGCTGACATGCAAAAGCTATAGCTTTCTTTCCGTCTTTGTAGTCTTACAGCATTAAAATTGAAGTTTATTTCAGTGGTAGAAAGTATGAAAGAGAAATTCCTTTTTTAAAAAAAGTAGTTTGCCCACTGTTTTATACACCTATCCAAATATCGGTAAATTAATATTTCTCTTCTTTTAAACAACATAGCTCTAGATGTTGCAATTTCTTCATATGCAAGTTTACACTGGATATTTCCTATAGGAGAAAAAGATCCATTTGTTTCTTTTCTTTCCTTTTTTTTTTTTTTCTTTCTTTCTTTTTTTTTTTTTTAATCACTGCATCACTGGTTAAGATAAATACCCACAGAGTTGTTGTTTTGTTTTGTTTTGTTTTCCTTTTTTAATGAAAAAAGTAATCTGACCCTTAAATGTGTCCGTGTTGATTTTTCAAACCAGCATCCAGCTGGTGGCTGCGTCCATTGACATTCTTTTGGAGTTTAGAAAGATAATGCATCTGGTTCAAAAATGGAAAAAAAATCTAGCTTGGATCACGTGCCAAAACGTAAACTAAGCCTTACTGAAAGTTTCTAGTTTGCTCCAATTATTCCTCCTCTTTTTAACCACCAGGGGAAGCCTTAATGAATACATACTCCATTACAAAGACACGTTCCTTTTCATCCCTTTCAAAGGCTCTTCTTATGTAACTACCCTTTGTCTAATATTATGCTATGGTCATAGCACTCTGGTGGCATTGCCATAGTTCTGTCTCTTCCTCTGTGTCTTGCCCTGGTAGTCTTATACAGGCTGAAATTTCCATGTGCGTAGCTTTCTGTTGCCATTCTTCAGTGCTGTCTTCCTGATTTGTTTTGGCAGAGCAAGCTTGAGTCTTTATGGCACAGTGAAATATTCTTCGATGCTATATAATTCAGACTGAATAAGGAGTCTGTATAAGGCACGTGTCTCAATATATATACGTATATAAAAACACTAACATTGTTAATTCAAGTCAAGCATCTTTTACATTTAATTTCTGTCTTCAAGTAATGCTTTGTTTTCATGTTCCCTTTCTTTGGTTTCAGTGGGGATCACTCCATTCTCCAGGTCTGAGTGCTGCTGGATGCAGTTGGTCAGGACTGTAGTGCTAGAAGAATTCTCAGAATTACACATCTTCTCAGTCTCTTCTTCCTTTTTTTCTTCATCCAAGGAGTAGTTTCGGAAGGTCTCATAAATTTTACGCACATCCTCAGGGATGGTCTTTTTGATGTCTTTGTTTTTCCTTTTGGTCATCTTAGCAGATGATCCAAATTTGTTAATGATGTTGTCCTCAGATGCCCCTTGCCCATGCTTGTGGAGTTGATCGGACCCTTTAAGGCGTAGGTTGTTAGGCCTGTTGTTGATGCTTTCCTGAGATGAGGCCTTGAAGCGTCCTGTTTCCAAGGCAGTGAAGACTGAGCGCTTCTCTGGAGACAGCATATCTAAGGAATGGGCTCGCTGGTCCAAGCCCAGGCGTCGGCGCTCCATGCTCCGGATGGTGGCTGCCCTCTGAAGTTTGTCATGGATCTCCACGCTGAGCCGCCGCCGTGTCTCCCTGAACTCAGCTGTCACATTTGCTTTCCACTCAGCTGCATGGGCTTTTATTTCTCCAACCTTCACCACAAGAAAAGGAAAGAATAAAAACAAAACAAAAATAAAATGGAGTGACATTCATTTCTATTAAACAGTAGCACAAGAATGTTTTTTATCTGGCATAGAATTGGAGACAAGTTTCAACTCCAAAGCATACATCTGGGCCCAGTTTTCATCAGCACAGTGTTTATACTAAGACAGGCTTTAAAATTACCAACCAGTGACTAGTAAATGGCATACGCAGCACATCACTGGGCTGCCTGTTTCATATTTTGCTATCCTGCACATTTTATAGCTGTTTTACTTGGGGAGAGCTCTTCATGCTAATCCCTCCCTGGCTAAGAACAAAATTCCTGACTTCTAATGTCAGCAGTAGATGGTTAGGAGAAGGCAGAATTATTCACATATAGTTACAGTAATATGTCTCAGAACATTATAGCACCCAATATAGCAGTACAGTAATGTACTTTCCCGTACTGCTCATGGTTCAGTCCCACTGAACGTTCTGTTCCTTGCCACAAAGCAAATAATGTTGAGAGTATCTATTGGATGACTTCAAGTACTCCAAAATCCTTCTGATACATACAGTCTAGGGTAATTTATATTGGACAATTCTGGCTGACTCTAATGGAGGTGTACATTGTATAACTGTTCAAATACTAGCACCACATGCCATCAATAAGCGTGCTGATTCATGAAGAAATTTTCAAAACACATCAGTGTTCTGTGTGAGAACCATCAGCATGTCTTTAAATGTCTCACTGCTGTTCCATTTCACTGCTTTGCACCTGAGAGCACAATAATGACTAAGAGTAAAGCACTGACATGTATTAAACAAGTACTTCTTCGGAAAAGGGAGGGAAAAAAAGATAAATGATCAAGAAATATCTCTTTCAATACAGGCCTTTTCTAAAGTTCAGCTAAAGAAGAATAATTTCAGGAGTATGATGTCTGCAGCTGCCAAGGTAAAGGGTGCCATGGTCTGAACTCAGTTTCTCCATTCAGTAGTCCTCAGAGTATTATCTTTGGTTCCTCAAGCCAGATGAAATGGTCTCTACTTAGAACTGGATTAACTGTGGTAGCAGGTATCTCATATCCACCCTGAGAGCTCAGACTCCCACCTTTGGTTGCCACAGCCAAACACTGCAGCTCTCTTGCTGCTCATCAGTCTGACAGCTCTTTGTGAATCCTTTTTTATTCATGAGGATACACTGAGTCTCAGGCGGCACAACTGCCTTCATAAATGATAAATAACTTTAACTCTGCCAAATTTTGGTTATTCTTGCTCTTTGGCTAACTCTGCCAGGTTAGCTTTGCTGTGGAATACAGGAAGAGATTGCATTAAAAATTGAAATCTTATCAACCCTCTGTCAACAGGCTTCAGGTTTGGAGGTATGATAATTACCTTTCAATACTCTTATTCTGAGCATTAGCAATATTATCTTTGGAACATGGAGGACATGATCAGAGTGAAATGAGCCACATTTTCCCTGATGTTGACAACTCAATGTCTTAAATTTTAATAATGCAGTACTCAATAAAGGACCTAAATCTAAACCTTTATTCAGAACCATATTCTTTGACACAGAGAATGTGGGAGAAGTCAGTATAGAGCATGAATTAAAAGCAAATTATTGTTTAATTAACAGAGCCAACTAATGTCTTAAAATCCACACACCTCTAATTTTAGAGAGAACACTTGATATTTTTATCACAGTTTTGTAACTCGCTTCAGAGTGAAGGCTGGCCTCTCTTCTTCATAAATGCAGACCTACTGGTGTGTTCTATGTATTTAGTAATACTGACAGAGGTGTAACAATCTAGCTTTGTTCAGTTGCTTTTTTCCACACTTTGTGAAGGAGATAAAGATCAGAGCTAAGAGAACACAAAAGGCTGCCAGTGGAGGCTATACTGAGCACTTGTCAAGCAGGGGAGTATCCTTTTATAGACAAAAAGGAATCAGTCAATTAGAGCTCTCTTATAAAATGACAAATCACTGTGATATTAGTCATACCTCTTCTTTTGTCTTCTTGGACAGGACCCTTAACCAGTCTCCAATCATACTCAAAACAGCAGCAAAATATGCAAGGCCAACAAGGATCCAGAACCACACTAAAGGTTTATACCACTCTCGATAATGGATGTCAGCATTTCCTCCTGAAATAAGCATAAACTTCTCTTTAGGAAACATATGATGCCAAAATTGACTACAAAATTTCTGCAATTCTGAGAAATTTCTGAAAATATTTCTTAATTCTTGCCAACACCACTGTACTTCTAATAAAAGATAAGAGATCTGTCAGGTGGGAGGAACAGACTGTTTTTAATTTAAGACTAGGAAGTTACATACTGCTCTACTGCTATGTGATCTGTCAGAGCACCTAGTAAACCTCTTTCCTTATATTGCTGAGACAATTCAGAAGCAAGTCTCAAATTCCTGTTTTGATAATACATGCAACAGCACAAATACATTCTCAAGAAAAAATGTATTACAACTTGTCTTCCTTATTCTGAACTATCTGCAGCCTGGTAGTTTGGAGACTTCACAGTTCAACCTGCTCAAATGATACTTTCCAGATTCTTTGGCTTTAAATAAAAGATTCAGAGATTTCTGTGTAGGAGACAGAAAAGTAACTTTCTCTACCAAATCAGGATATCTGACAGGAAATCAAATCTATATCAGTTCTGATAATAAGGATATGCTGTCTGCTTGGATGTAAGTTATAGGGATGAATTCTCTGGCCAGCAACTCTAGAGGAGAAATGGGTCAAATGAAGCAACAAATATCACAAACAGTTGAGGATGGAAGGGACCTCTGGAGGTCATCCAAGCCAACCACATTGCTCAACCTAGAGAAGATTGTCTTGGTTAGAAGGGAACCAGACACCAACTTTTATCTTCATATGGCACTGAAAAGCTTTTAGGATTTTCCTTCAGTAAAGTACTCCAACAATACAGCTCAGAGTTTCCACCTGAGCATTTTGCAATCATTTCAGATTTCAGTTCTATAAGCATTTTAATTTTATCCAGACTGAGCATGAGTGTGTGTAAAGCAGCTGAACATTCTCAAGAAAGCTCAGATATTTGAGTACTGGCAGGGACCCAAATATGTTTTTGATGCTGTTCTCTCCTCATACACTATATGAATCACTCTCTTTTTCTAGTCTTTGAGAGTGTAAAACAATAGCAGATAGGGGCTGCTGTTGCTATGGTACAATGGGGCTATTCTAATCACACACGTCCCAGCAGAAGCTTGTTATGGAGCAGATTGTCTGGGTCTGTCTTACAGACTAATGAGCCAAGTGAGAAAATATGAGACCACTTTCTTCAGCCTATAAAATATTCTGGCTTGGTTTTTTTTTTTTTTTTTTCAGACTACAGCTATAATTGTATTTCCAACAGTAGAACAAAAACTTTCCCAATTTGCCAAGAATTGAGACATATTTTAGTGGAATAAATCAGTGTAGCTTCACTGATGCTGCTTTACCCAATACGGTATAACATTTTCTCTTTGATATTGAAGGGATAGAGATACGGGGATGAAAGTAACAGAAAATAAAAGTAACAGAAAATCTTTCTCAAAACCAGCAATGAAACCCAGATTTCCTGGTGATCACCTGCCTTAAGCTCTTATCATGAGATCATCTTTGAAGTTTTCTCATTCAGGGTTTCCATTTTTGAAAAATTCTGGTTAATAACCACCCAGCCATGGATTATATTGTCTTGATTATATTGAATATACAGCAATTTGAAATTTAGTACTCTGTTGATTTTTTACAAATATATTATTCAAAAAAAACACTATCAATGTGTACATGCCTAAGAAAAATATTGTTAATTATACTGTGTTTTAATACCACAAAGCCAGAATACCAGTGAGGTTCTCTTCACACTTAAGTGGTTAAAGAGGACTGAGTTCATACAGTTACTTTCAAATCTGGATTTTTTTCATATCTGGGGCTTTGTTCAGTGCCAATTTTTCCTCAGTAGTTCATGTCTTCTATACCACTATGTCAGAATTAAAACAGGGTCAGAGTGTTATCTACAAAAAGACTGTATTTGCTGTTTAGCAAAGAAAACTTTACATATTCTTGTTTCTGCCTTTGATCTTTTGCTCATTCATATTTCACTGATGTTTAGGAAATAACGAAACAGAAGCATTATATGTCTGTGCATCTTAATGCTATAATTAGTATCACTAATAATCCAATAATCACTAGTAATCCAATAGTGGCGAAAGAAAGCTCATTTATTTTAACCACTTTTTCTTAGCAGAATAATAGAGCAAAATAAATTCTCTCATCTCTGTAACCAACAATCCTTACTCTCTCTTTGGTAAGGATGGGTATTTATAGTTTTAGTTAGTACTGTATTCATCTGAGAGAATAACTTCCTAGCACTGAGCTGCACATGCTATTAGACCTTCCTTGATGTAACAGGGCAGCTGCAATGTCAAAATTCCTGCCAAGGCTAGAGAACAAAATCCAGCTTCTGAAATGCTGCAGATTCTGCAAAAGAAGAATTTAGCAGCTCTCTACTGTGTCAGACCAGACATTTTCCAGCCTTATAGCTCAGCTCTACTTTGTAAAGCTTTGTCCATTCATCATTTTGGCTATATGCTTCAGCAGGCAGCCTCAGCTTGAGACCTAATGGACTAATACAAATTTTGAATTCAATAGGAAAGTCATTTGACTTGTGCATAATTCATTGCATGATAAGGGGTAATCAGGACTTCCCAGACTCCTGCTATCTACACTGCTGAAAGCTTGCACTCTGCATATGGCAATGTATCTGACTCTTAAACCTGTCTGGAGTTCTCCATGTTATTGTACAATAACCCCAACAGAAATACCTGGCTTCATTTATCTGGATATAATAAATTGTAAAAACCTTCCTCTCCTTACCAAAAAATAAATTCTAAGAGCCAAGGCCCTCATGCGTACAATCTAGGCTCAGTGCTGCTCACCTGCTACAAAGTCACCAAAACCAACAGTAGTCAGAGTGACAACCACAAAGTAGATGGACTCCAAGGCTGTCCATCCCTCGATGTGTTTGAAGATAACAGCGGGAATGGTCACAAAGACAATGCAGCCAGCCAGGATGAAGAGGATGGTAGAGATCACCCGGATCTTTGTTTGGCTCACTTGTTTTTTCTAGAGAATGGACAAAACAAAGGGAAAAAAAAAGGTATGTTATTGGAACTGTATAGTTTACATTATGAATGGCAGATGGATCACGCTGATATCATCTGTATTTCAATTTCTGTCATTTGTGAGCTTATTAAGTAGAACCCAACCCTTCCTCTCACTTGGTGAGAACCATCTCTGGAGAACAGTGAACTACTACTGTCTGGCCACAGAAAAAACGTGATTTCCCTTTTCCTAGATATTCACTAATCTGTGACAAACATATCATGGCCCAGTACACTCCAGTTCGAGTTCAAAGTATAAAAGAAGGTGTGCATTCACACCACCAAAGATATAAGTCTACACAGCCTCACCAGCCCTGAGTGCTCAATGAGGAATACCAAAACTAAAATGAAAATAAACATTTTTTTTTCTCAAAGAAGAAGGGGAAAAAAAGCTATTTTATTTACTAATAATTCATGCTTTGGGTTTTGCTACTTTATTTACAAATAAATCATGTAAAAGGCTAAGCTTTCTCTGGAATTCCAGCTTGCTTTCTCAATTATGAAGGTATAATATAGCTATTTTTGGATTTCAGGACTTCCCAGTTCACACCAAAAATACAGGCTTTATGTCAAATACCAAATAACCTGAAATAAAATTACCTACACAAATCTGTGTTGGAAAGCTCTTGAACAAATACTGAGCATGTTACTGGATGCTATAAACTGAATATAAATACAAGCAGTGTAAGTGCAGCATTTTACACTCCTAGATCACATAAACTCTCACTTCATTTAGCATAAACTTGGATTTTGTTTTCAGTAACACTGATATAAGTCCAGATTAACACAACCAGTTCTAACAGATTTATTCCAGATTTTCTGTGCCATACTTAAAGGAATTCAGAATTTAATGAAGTTTCATGAGAAAGATGAAATCTAGTAAAAAAACCCAACTTATTATGGATTAATTAAAGTGACAGTATCAATTCTGTATCTGACCTGGAAAAGGACTGTGGAGTTCAGCATGAGTTATGTAATGCCAATGATAGAAACAAGAGTGGAAAAAATGATGTATAAATCTCTACCAGATATTCAGGACCACTTGTTCCTGAGCTATGAATTCAGTCAAAGGTGTGGGTTTGTATGCTTTTTTTGTGTGTGTTTTTTGTTTTTTTTTTTTAATTTTTTTAATGTAAAAATGGTAACATTGCTAATGAATGTGCATAAAGATCTGACCCATGGCTATTGTGCACCTTGGTCACTTGCACAAAAGCAGAGCAGATGAGGTTCTTTATATTCTTCTTATTCTTCCACTGGTACAAATGAATCAGAAAATTATGGTGAATAAGGACAACGTTTTCAAAGATACTGAAAAGGGCAGAACAGCATGACTTAGAAACAGAATTACATACTGGAGAATAATGCATGAAATTCAGAATACAAGTGAAAAGGGGAACACTTTGTAATTAAGCATGCATTCTGAAGACATTCAAAGTGTAAATGCTATAGACCCAAAAAACGCTAAGGTACAAATGTTGTTATAGTAATCCCATATCAAAAAAGGTTGGTTTGCATGTTTCTCCTATGGATGGATTTGGCCGTGCTATTTCCATACAAAGAACGTCATAATGTACTGCACATTTTCTGAAGAATAAGGAAATGGCACTTCTACATTCCAGTTTTGGCACAGTTATATTACATTGGACTATATTAGCCTAAACACTGCAGTATTACACTGTAACAAGTCATTATTAAAATATAAGTATATATATACTACATAGATACATTAAAGGGTGAAAAATCTGAAAATGTTCATGCCTCAGGTTTTGAATTACATAGTCTGAAAAATTAAGCTTGTACTTTCACAAGAAGAGAAAAAAAAACACATGAGTTCTGCAAAAGAAATTTTTTTCCCTCAGGACTGTTCATAGGAACAGACATCACTTGTTGATACCTTTGTTCTTCTTCAAGCCTTATGTCTTAATCACCATGATATAGAATTGGTGGTTTTCCACTTGCTTGCTCTTCTGATGAACTTACGACTGCTTGTATTAACTAAACAGTGATCCAACTTTAAAATAAGGGAAACGAACAGTTCAGCTGAGTATGGCCTAAAATGTATTAGATTAGGGCACTCCATAGAAGTGGCACTCCTGCTTTGCTGTAGCTAAGCCAAGCAAAAGTCTCTCATATTCTCTAACCTTCAAGCTGCTATACAAAAGATGAAAATGACCTCCAGATCAGGGTTGAACCATATGCCAATCCTGCACAGTATAAATAGAAATTAAAGGTCAACCACTTTGTCCTAGTTCCTTAATTTCAGTTTCTCAACAACAGCTGCCACAAGCATAGATATAGATATTTAATTCCAGGTGCAGGGTTGCATGCCACACACCCACACTTTCCTCAAGAAACTGGTTTTGATTTTCCCATTCAGCATGCAGCTCTCATGAACCACAGCTTTACGAACCCACTTCTCCCCATGTACCAACACAGGGAATTTTGTCATCTGTGTGATTTTTGTGAATCTTACTCACAGAGCCAATCTGTTTAATATACAGCCTCATACTGAGCATCAAATGTGCCTTTTAAAATTTAATCCATATTGTGTAAGAAATGTCTAGGCTGTCGGTTCTCAGAAGAACTATGCTTTATCAAGACTGCTCCTAGCAAAATTTAAGAAATAGAACTAGTTTGTCAAACTAGCAATGACAATTCCTGACCAATAAGTTAGACATCATAAATACAATTAGCTATTCTTTCTTGTCATTATGTAAGATTATCATCACACGATCTAGAAAGACTTTCTGCCTCTACTTCCCCCTACCCAGCCTTGTCTTACAGATCTCCATAAAAGTACTCCAAATAGACTCTTCAAATACTGCAAGTTTTTGCAGTATTTTGGTATATCTGAAAAAAAGAAAATTAGAACTATCCTGTGCCCTCACCAAACACCAAAGAACAAATATCTGAGTATCTCCAGGCAGGCTAGCAGAACCTTTGAGCCCATTTGGGGACATTAATGCAGAATTATCTACAGTAGTCAAAATGGAACAGTAAGAGAGCTCTCTCTCTGTGAAAGGTAGTTCATGTCATAGTGGAGTCAGTTAAATGAAAACACTTGTAAAATAGATATTTTCTGCTTTTTTTTTTTTAATATTGTTTAATCAATACATTCTTTCCACATTGATGAAACACATATTTGTGAAACATTCATCAAGTGTAAATAAATCAGTGCCTGCTAATGAGAGAGGCTTCAATTTAAATCCAACTAGAGAAAATCTGAAAAAAAAAAAAAAATTAAAGGAAAAATCTAAGGAAAGAGTGGAGTGTTTTTTTATGATATAACAACCCATAAAGATTCATCTCCATTTACTCATGAAGGTATTCATTTCATTCTTAAGGTAGGTAAGAGCTAAACAGGCAGCATCACAGAATCACGGAATATCCTGAGATATGAGCACTGAGTCCAGCTACTGAATCCACACAGAACAACCCAAAATCCAAACCCTATTTCTGAGCGTGCTGTCCAAATGCTCCCGATACTCTTCCAGCTTTTTGCCATGACCGCTGCCCTGCGGAACCTGCTCCAGTGTCCAACAACCCTCTGGTGCAGAACTTTTTCATAACCCCTACCTGACTCTCCCCTGACACAGCTCCATGCTGTTCCCTTGAGTCCTGTCACTGTCAACAGAGAGATCAGTGCTGCTCCTCCACGCCCTGTGATGAGCTGTAAGGCTGCCATGAGGCCTCTCCTCCACTCTGGACTGAACAAACCAACAGGCATCAGCTGCTCTTCATACATCTTGCTCTCTAAATCATTCATCATCTTTGTGGCCCTCCTTTGGACACTCTTTGAATAGTTTTATGTCTTTTTTATATTGTGGTGACGAAAACTGCTCACAGTGCTTCAGGTGATGCTGCAACAGCACAAAGTAGAGTCGGAGAAAGATTTGAATCATCTTGCTTGTATTAATTAAAGAAACTGGCAGCTTGCTTTAGTTTCAAGCATTCTCATGGAGAGACCCTTATCAATGAAAATTAGATCTTCTACATCTCCATCCACAACTGTTACTTTGCTTGCTTTTCCCTTTTTTTCTATTACATACACTGTGATTTTACCAGTATAAGATTTATCCAATAATTCTGGAAGTTAAGAGAAAACTATTTTTTTTTCCCCTCAGGTCCTACACAATCTATGCTGATTAACAGGACTCTTCCATGGTTACTGTCTTTTTCAGGTAGATTAACTTATTTACAAATGTTCTGACCTGCTCAGTGTCAACAAAAGGACCAAACAAGGTTCTTATCTTCCCAGACTGAGACAACAAAGATGACAGATTCATTGAAAAAGGAGTAAATTATTTGCCAAGTACAAAACATTAAGCATGGGACTATAAGACACTATAGTCACGTTTCAGACTAGACAAAATGCTAAATATGTGGCAAATTACACTATATTTCAAATATGCTTGTTCCAAGACTTCGTAGTGTCACCTCTCATTGCATAGAAACTAGCCCAATATACCGTACTACTCAACTATAAAAATCACTGGAACATTTGCTGCCTTACAGTGAGCTCATATGTTGCTTCTGTTTTCCAAAGATTTTATTTTCTGAATTCCTGACAAACATCCCCAGGACTTCAAAAAAATTGTTTACCTCTTTGGCTAGTTGAACAGTGTTGTATTTTTAGTGCTAGTATACTGCGCCTTCACAGAACATGCAGTCCTTGTCTCTACACCAGGCACTGCATTTTGGAACATTCCTCCAAAGAAAACATATTTTTTTAACATTTCTTTTGTCCCCTTTGCCTATTGCTAACTTTATGCCCTCTCCCATGCTGTTAAATATTCTTGGAACATATTCTCTCTACCTGCACACTAATTAAGCAGCTTGTCTTCTAAATCATTTCCTCCAGATCAAAATATTTTAACAAAAGGAAGGCAAAAATCTTTGTATTCAAAACATAAAACAGAATATCGCATATATCAGTTCTATCCTTTCTTCTGCCACAGAGGAAGGCCTAACTATGTCCGTAGCAAAAACATTTTTGGCTAGCTAGTTCAGGTGCTGCCAATAGTCACAGGTTCACAGTGCTTGCCTTTTTGATCAGTTAAATACAAGCCAGCCCTGATCCATCACATGGCACACATCTTAGTAAGGTGCTCTGCCCGTCTCAACACAAAGATTGGAACAGCAACAGGCAGTCATGGGTCACGTTGAGTTTTTCATCAGCCAATACTCTCTAATCGTTTTCTTCAGGGCTACCCTCCATCAAACATGTTATAATCAATATACTCTTCCTCCTATTTTAATCACTAGGCTATAGAGCTTTGCAATTTTTTTATTTAACAAATGATGATGAGTGCATTTTTTCTATAACCTAATGGTTGTCCTCCTTTGCTTTGCTTCTTAGAGCAGAAAAGATTTCTTTCAAATGCCTAGGTTGAGTCTGGAAAAGAACTTGGGGGGATAAATTTTCTCTCTCTTGTTTTCCTATTTTCTCCACCAGGGGGAGGGAGCAAGCATCTGTGCGAGCAGCCAGGGCAAACTCACAATATCAAAGCCTAGAAGTAGAATGCCATGCAACGTATCCAAAATATACATGTGACATTTCAGACACTTCCATGAGTTAAGAATGGTGGTTTGAGCCATTCTACTAGACAAGCTTCTCCCTCATCTAATGAGCTCTCTTGGTGCCTCAGTGCTATTTCAATTCTTGTGCTTTACAAAGCACATTGCCATTGTATCAAAAGAAGATGCAAAATCCACCCCCTGTTTCTTAGGTATAGCAAGTACCATAGGAGAAATAGATATTAAAAGCTGTAAGCACTCACATTTGTTACTAAGCTTGGTAGAGACAATCCTAAATACATACAGAACACAGGTCAGGATAAAGAAGGATTTTTTTTTTACATAGCTGTTTTTTCCCATAAAACAACACTTCTGCAGGGTGTTTGTCTAGACCCAGATGGAATACGCAGCAAGCTTTTCACAGGATAGCAGCTTTCTCAAATGTTATTTTTGTAAACTGTTAGGCATGGTTCTTGCTGCAGTCATAATGTAAGTACTGATATTGTGTTATGAAAATACAGAAACTGCTATGGAAATTTTCTAGGCTCAGTATATCTCTTTTCTATCTTCTTTCTCTCACAAGAAAACACAGTTAAGGATTTCTGATATGCATCAACTAATTTCATCAAGGTGCTCGTCATGCTACTGAGGAAACAAAAATAACAATAATAAGCTCAAACTTCTGTTCTGGCTGATCTGTATACAGGCCCCGGAAAAAATAAATGTGGAATAAGAAGGATCCATTCTGCATATACTATTCTCAGACACTGGAGCAGACAGAGGGCAACAGAGGCTCATGACACAGACTGAAAGAAATTCAAAAGATGCATTCAAAGGCCAGATTTGGAATATGCTGCTTCTTTCCTCCATACTTATGCTCCTTTTTGAACTACAGCTACATTCCCTGCTTCCAGAGAGTGCAGAATGAGTTAATAATGGTTGTTCTGCATCAGTTCCCTTTACCTGAAAGAATTTTAACTTGCTAGTTCTGGTAACCCTGATTTTGATAAGTGCTGAGTCAAATGCTTTCTTCTTTTTCATCCATGCAATTCTGCAATTCGGGGCAAAATTAAAATGCAGTTATGGTAGAGCAAAGAAAAATGCTATATTGCAGCAAGGTTAAATTTATTAGTATATGCTCAGAATCTAACTATGAAATGTACCGAGACAAACTCTTACTCTCAATGAGAGATCTAGTTATCTACAGCATGATGTGGCTGATTTCAAAGACTTAGCAAGAAACAGAAATTTTATATTAGTGTTAGAACTTTCTCCACTTTGTAGGGTGGAGATATTTTGTATTTCTTTTGTTAGCTCTGCTTGGGCTTTGATTTTTTGCTGTTATGTTTTCTGCTCTTCATACTACTGAGTATTCAGAATATTGTCTCCATGTTACAACTTTCTCCCTGCCTCTACCAGCTTTCTTCAACATTTTGCAGGAGCTGCCATTGCTATGTGCTTAGAGTTCATATTCAAAGTTAAAAGGAAAGCAGGAAACACTGTTGAAAGAAAAGAGCTGGCATAGAGAGAGGGATGCATCAAACACTTCGCTTCACGGCTCAAAACATTTCTTGTTGCCACAATGACATGTATGTGTATAAGCTCTGGAAATATATGCATATGTAAAATGCATTGGAGCATTGTGATGAACAAATGTGATAGTTTGATAATCCTCAAAGGTGAAGACAGAATACACAAAGCAATGTGTTTCATGGGAAAGATCTGCTTGCATCTAAATAGATTTACTTCCAGTGTTCTCCACTGAAATTAAAAGTTACATGACTAATACCAATTTCAGTAGGAGGCAGGCATGTGTAACCTTACCCTCCAGAATAGTGGGTTGGACTCGATGATCTCTGGAGATTCCTTCCAGTACCTACAGTTCTGTAATTCTGTGATAAAGAAGGATCATTTATCTACCTCCATTCCTTATGAAGAAATTTGGAATTCAGGCTCTGTTTAGAAGTGCAAAAGGTGGACAGGTCTAAAAGGTTTTACAGAGATATCGAGGTTTGTACCTAACTCTTCAGGAAAATATTAAACCTTAAACTGGAAGCTAATTTGCAAGCTTTCGTTGACTTGCAGGATTAAAGAAAGACGTGCTCCACAGCCAGCTGAGGTAAGCTTTAGATTCTGAACTGATGTTTGACAGCAAAGGACTTGGGGTAAAAACAAACTTCCAAAAGGTTTGCTGCATTTGGGTTATTTTCCCTGAAGCAAATAAGCTGTAAGCATTTCTAACTGAATTAAATATCCAATTTGTAGAGATAAAATGCCAAAAACAGATATTCCATGACTAGGATCCACAGATTTTGTCATGAATTTTTTATTTCAAACATATCGTCTCAGCACTGTGTAGCAAGTATACTTTCCTGTAACTTAAATGCAGCAGAGTATTTGAATCAAATAGTGACAACGGTATATTAAAATTTGTACCGCAAGGCAGTGGTTGAACTTAAATAGAATTCATAGACAAATTTATCTCTGGTGAAGAGTCATTGCATGTAATGAAGTCACAGCCTGCACCATTGGCTCATTTAGTTCATCCACAGGGTTATCGCTTAGCTGTATCTTGTATTAAGCACTGTGGTGTGAGGACTACTAGAGCAGGTAATGACCAAAAATAAAAATAAAACTTCCTGTTCCATTTCCATAACCATAATTAAAGTACTGGCTGGAAGCAGAAAAGAAGATGTGGCCTGTACCTTCTCAAGGTATTTCAGAGACAGGTATTGTAAATTTACCACTGCTGCATTTCATCCTCTTCTGCAACACTGCAAGAGTCGGTGGTCTTTTTGCCAGAGCTAGGCATATTACAGTAAAGTGCCCAGATGGCCCTGGGTCTGGTTTGCTTTACAGCCAAGAAAAGCAGTTAGAAGAACAACTGTTTTTAGGAAGAGCATTGAAGGAGTCCAAGCAGACAGTAGCAGAAGGAAGAATACTTCTGTAAAGTACCCAAAGACTAACAGTCCTCTTAATGGCAGATAAGTTATTGATGAAGTAGAGTCAATGCACTCAGAGTTTTCCAAACTAGAGCACTTATCTAGAAAAAGAAGCCCTGGATTTCAGAAGGACTTCATGTATTTTAACTTTTAACAGTTGTCAGGCTATTTATTAAAAGGACTGAAACACATTTCCACACTGCGTTCTATTGTTTTCTGCTCAGTGAAATTCCTTTTCAAGAGGAAGGACTGAGGTGTACATCTATCAAAAGTAGCTCACAATCAATTCCATTGTGGTGGAAGACAGACTGTTTGAATTTTCATAGGCTGAAAAAGCCATTGTGCTGAGGTCTCATTTTCCTGAAGACAGCACATCAGTCTTAAATTTTTATAGACAAAAGATTCAGGAGAGTAACTCCTCAGCACCGACTGTTCTTAAAGATAGTTATTTTTGGTCTAAATAAAGTTCGATGAGGAAGATAAGCTAAAATAAATAGAAGCACAGCATTTGCTAAGTCTGGTGCATCCTGCTCATGATTCTAGCTGTTCTAAATTGTTCTTACAAGCTGCTCTATCTGCCATGCTCTTTGCATACAGCCTATGGAGATGCTGCAATTCTGGATTCTTACAGTACCTGCATCCCTTAATTTCACTTCTATCATCACCCAATATACAAAAACATTTTCAGATCTCAAAGAGAGGAACTGAAAATGAAGTAAAGAACTCCCCAGTTTCATAAGGCACTACAGATGTATTGTTTCCAAACACTAATGTATGTCTAGTTTTTTATTATTATTATGTTTTCAAGTCCACTTTTAGATAAATACACTTCTTGAGAATTATGAAGGACAACTCATTACCAGCAGATCTTTTTTGCTAGCATTTCACCATGCATATATCCGTGAATTTAGTGATAACTGACTGCAAAATTTTTATCTGCATCTAGGTTTTGGTTTAAATCATTCCTAAATTTCAGAATACTTGGGTTTGAAATGTATATTCAAGTGCTCACATAGTTGAAATAAAGCATACAGAAGTATATACATATATAAACCAATGCCATTTTAATGTACAAGTACCCCTTTCACATTGTTCATGAAACTGTAAATCTCAGCCTAACACTTCAGGAGTTACAGGCAGAAGAATAGGTAATGAGCTGGGATTTACATGCATTTGCCGTTTCCACTGCTCTTGTAAATCAGCACTGTACAACAAATCTTTTCATCTGTACAAGCTCTCACCAGACAGATTAATTTTTTCCTGAGCAAGTTATTTTGCTGCATCTGGAGCAAAACAGTAGCAGGTTCAAAGAACTAAGTTCCCAAGCAATGAGAGAGGCATAAAATTGCAAAAATCAAATGAAAACAGCTTCAAGTCAGTTAACACTGTGTAATGTTTCTCTCCAAGGTTAAATCACCTTTGGTCCTTCAGTAACAAGGTGATCTTGTGAATGACAATAGAATTTGCATCATCTCTTTCTCAAAGTCATTCTGCAGCTAGCTTAGCAACTTCATAAGAAATATTATTATAATTCTTGCAGTGAAAGGAAGCTCAACTGTAAGTCTACCACACACTTCCTACATTGCTGTACTAGATGCATACCTTGCAGTAGTAGTTTTCAGAGTCTTCACTCCTACATCTGTAATGTCTGCCTAGGATGGCTGCAAGGCCAGTCAGCTTAAGGCAAGACTCACGTACGACTCACCCACCTGAAAGAGCAAGGCCCTCTGTCTGTCTTGTGTATCAACATCCAGCAAGGTCAACACATTATAGGACTTCGTAACAGGGGCTGCTGATGTGAAGTGGTGAAGAAAGTAAAGTAGCCTTAGCACTCATTCCTTGCTGTGACCTTATTGGTTGCAGAATTATGATGAGGGAAGTCTATTCTGAGGAAATCGTGCAATTGCGCCTCCTTTCTACTTCCTGCCCATCACATATCTCATAGAAAATAATTGCAAGGAAGAACCTAACAGCAGTTCCAGGTTTAGAGAAGCAGGAAGATGAGTAGAGCAGAGACAGGTGGATAGATCAAAATACACCTGAAATTATGGGGGAAAATTTCCTCTGTGAACGGCTGTTTGATTCTACCTCCCCATTCTTCTAACAATATTTTAATGTCAGCTCCATTTCATTTCTGTCATCCTTAACTACTTCTTCCAACTTCTCAGCCTCACTTCTCTTTTAATTTCCAGTTGGCTTCTTCCCTCCAAAACTTTCTATCTCACACCAACTTGTCATTTGCTACAAATCACATTTCCTCTGCCTATGTATTTTCCTGTCCATTTAAAAATAATGTTTATAAATGACTGTTTCTACACAATCTTAATACAGAAGTCCTGTTCCTGCCTGGCTTCTATGGTCTCAACGTGGTAATAACGTATAATAGAATGTAATTAGATCCACTGTCTTTATTGCAACAATAAGAATTTCTTATTAAATTACAAAAGCAAAGGACTCCTTTCTGGTAGCAGAATTTTTATATTCATCAGACATTTCGTTTTGGTGGAAATGACCCAGGAAACTGTTAGACTAAATTCTGAACACCGGAATTTCAGCTCATAAGTCTTGAGTCATCTTGGAATAATACTATGTACATGCACCACTGATTTGAATTTCATACTCTCTCCTGACAGTTCTGTCCAGAGACAGAATACCAGCAGATGGCAGATTGATCATTGCTCTAGCTCATTCCTCTGTGAAAGCTCTTGAATGTGATAAAAGTAAAATAGAATTAAAATATTAAAAACACAGCTTTTTAATCTTACAAAAAGTAACAGTAAATAACTCTATATTAAAAACAAAACAAAACCAAAACCCTAAGATAGGATATTTATAGTCTCAGTGAAGTTTTAGCAGCTACTGTAGTAACACACTGACATTGGCTAGTAAGGAAATGAAATAGAACTTAAAAGAGATTTTGTTGATTTCTGGTATTATTTGATTAGATGTCATGAAGTAGAGATGAAACTTTTCCATCAGTTTGACATAACTTTATATGCTCAGAAATGAAGGTGTCAGATTTTATTAACAAAGTCAGAGTACAAACTTTTCAACATCATATATTCACAACTGCGTATAGGCTCTTGCTAGGTAACATCACTAATTTTCCTATACATTTATCTATTAACTATATGTCAAATTTTGAATGCAATAAAAACAATTGCAAATCCTGAATGACTTCCTATTTTGCCTAAGCTGTGATCTGAATTTCAATTTCAGGCTTTGAGAACATTATCATCTAAAAGCTTAACATATCTGCTAAAAAAATAAGAACTAATGCTGGTATGGGTCTGCAAAATACAGAGTACAGAGTGATGGATGCCTTGCAGGGAGCAGATGGGGGTTCTGAGTTATGGCATTAACCCGGTAGAGAAGCGGAAAAGGAAATCTCTTACAGCTGCATTGGACCAGTTACTCTCCTCTACAAAGTTTCTTTCCCTTGAGTTGTTGCACTCATTTTTAGATAAGGAATTCATAAAGATAAATCCTGTCACCGGTACAATAACAAAAGAGAATAAAGCAGCCAAAAATCACTAAAAAAAATTTTATTCTCTAAGAGAAAGAATAGCTAGGATAGATCTAATCTACCCAGAAAGGCAAACAACAATGTTCAGGAAGGTAAACCTTTAGAATTTGCTTAAAGAAAGCTTCCCAGTGGCTCAGTGGGATTTCTACTTCTGCCCCACTCCCATCCCAACTTCCAACAACAACTGTTTTTCCCTGTATCTTTTTCCAGGTTCAGATAAAGCCCATCGCTGGTTTGTTTTTTGGGGGAAGGGGGGAAATGCATGTAATTTCCATAACACTTACAGGTCTTTCATATCTGGAGCACATCATTTCTCAAGAGATCAACAGGCAAACAAGTTCTTTAAGCTTAACACTGGAAAGACAGGCATCAGATGTACCTGTTCTGATAATTCTCATTCAGTGAATTATGGTTTGCTTACAGACACACTGTATTTCTACACAAAGTACTGTACTTTCTAGATGCACAAGCTTCAGTGGAGAAGTCTTGCCACCAACCATGTTTCTGACTGCTTACTTACATTCCTGTATGGTCATCAATGCCCTACCTGCTGTACTGCCTGGCTTGTCCTCAGCACCGCTGCAGTAAGCTAGAGCAGTGAAAGGAGTCATCAAGACTAGGAAATGCTCCCAGCAGTTTCACTTTACATGCTAGAAAATCCTGAAGTCCTCTCAGGAGCATGATGTGCTCACACTCAATGTCTGCATCTGTACCAAACTGCAAACTGAGGGAAGATCTGTCTGGTTATGGTCATCCGATCTACTTCCAGTTAAGAACTAAAGACTTGTTACAAAGTCTGAATAAAGACTATCTGAATCTAGCCTATATTTAACTCAGGATAATGACAGTGCATTCTGTAGCTGTGTACTCTGGAGCGCTACCCTTTCTATCTTTAGATGCTTTCAACCTCTGTGTGTATAGAACAATCTAAAAGAATGGAGTTTGTTCTGCTGTTTATTATAGAAACAGCCTCTGGTCATTCATAAGATCCCCCCCACATGCAAGGTAACAGCACTATTTTTATGGTTTTATGCCACCTTTCAACGTATATTTAATTTCTATATTGTCAATGCTAGCTGAAAATGATTACAAAAAATATCAATTTTTCAATTAAACGTTGAGTTTTTACTTGATTTTCTCAGATGAGCTTTGAACACAGTTCAGCACCGAGCCCAGATATTGAATGATTCATGAATATGTAGTGCATTTAATGACCCTGTACATACATTTCTTTAACCATCACATTTGTGTCTAAGTGAGAACAGATTTGAAGATAGTTTCTGTCCAGGTTATTGAAGATAGAATCATAGAATACACCAAGTTGGAAGGGCCACAAAAAAGATCACCATTTCTAACTCCTGTATCAGAGTAATCAGTAGCTGAATAGGGAGAGTCTGTGCAGGGGATACTTTGGTTTATGTCTGTGACCTGGTTGATGCTTATTTATTTTTATGAAGCAGCATTATTACAATAGGAGAGACAGCATAAATTAGCCAATGTGTGATGTTCTCTGAAGTCCAATACAGTGCATCCCTTTCCTAAAAAGATATGTGAAAGTTCCTGTTTTCCCAAAGCACTGTTTTGCAGTGAAATACTTCCAACCCTCCTTAATCACAGAGAAGTAAATAGTTATTTTTCTGGTTATCTACACACTGAAATAGTGGCAACATTACTTTTATAATCAAAACATGCAGTGGCATGTGTCCAGCTCCTGTGCTGAAATATTCTCTCAACACTCTGGCTGTAGTGCCTATTTGATAAGACCTTATGAAGTTCCTTCCTCAAATGTACAAGCTGGACTGTCCCAAATTGCCCATGATCTTCTAGAGAGGCAAGAACCCATTAGAATGGGCAAATAATATGGGTAAGTAGTAAATGCAGCCTTAGAGATTCAGCTACAAGGCCTGCAGGTGCAGACCGTAGTACTGTTTTAAATTTCTCTTAATTGTTTTAGAAATTGGATTATTAGAACTGAATGGGGGGCTCACAGTGCAATTGCACCATAGATTTGTGCAGATACAGAAGGATCTTTTCCATCTGGTTCTCAGCCCCTTTGCTGACACTCTTACACTTCTTAACCCCCACTAGGTTTTGCAGTTATCTTCAAAGAACCAACCACAATAGTAAAAAAAGTAATCCCAAGTCCCTCTAGGAGTAGTGAAATACAATTGTCATCTCTGACTAAATATATTAGAATTTCTTTCCTCAAACTAAAGAACTCAGCATTATTTTGTATTGCTAACACTAGATTTCATTTATCATCATCATTTTGCACCTTTCATTTTAGCTATTCTGAAATATCTAGAGATGCAATTTGCAGACTCTGTCATCTGTAGATTCTGTCATCTGCATATTCATCTTGTCTGAGTCATTCCAGACCGTTCCTGTCAAAACTGTAAGATTCCAACAGGACTCCAGCTGATTCACACCGATGCCCTACTCCTAATCTCCATTTCTCCTTCAGACAGTTACTGATGTGTGAGATCTTCTCTCTTTCCTTACCACAGCTTGATTTTCTTATACCCTTTGATGAGAAAACTTCTCAAAAGTTTTTAGAAATGCAGTATATAATATCAATAGATACTGATACATACTCAGTGAGCCTCCAAAGGATTTGAGGCACACCACTCAATATTTTCTTAGCTCTTCTAGTGTTTTCTTAGCCTACATTTGTACCTTTCAGTCTCGTTATAAGTATTCTGCAAATTTTTGTGTCTTCTCTAGTTGTAGTGGGTTGCTTTACGCCCACAAATATGTTGCATTTGAGTTCCTCATGGAGACAAAGTAAGAAGACTTACACATTGAATAACAAAAACTACATGTAGAGCTAAGTTTTGCTCACTGCTCATAATTAAATCAAGAACGGTTGCTTCACTTCTGGATTGTCTGATTAGTTTCAAACATACATGGTTTCCGATTATGCAAACAAAACATATTAATAATTTATATAGATATTATCATTATAATGATTATTATAATTTGCAGTAGCTAATAATAAAGTATATATTATGCATATATATAAGGAATAAACATATCTTGGATACATTGCTTTGGAGGCTCTCAAAATACCAAGGAGGAAAAGGAATAGTTTGGATGATTATAAAAAACAAGCAACTGCATTAAATCAAGGAAAGAAAGGAGTACTTTGAATACCAAAAGAACTCCCATTACGTGCTGAAGAGCAATATTCTGTATTAATTATTAGTATCAGCATTCATCTATGAATCTCAAAATACTTCAAATAGGACATGTATTATTTTTATTTGTAAACTATCATGCTGACAGTTTAATGGTTTTGTCCAAGTCACCTAGAAAGCCAGTAGTACAGTTGAGAATTAATCAAAGGCTTTCTGACTCACACTATAACTACTGTACTTTTGGGGGAACAGAAGCAGTCTGGAAGGTTCCAAGATTCCTTTCAGGTAAAGTAGGTACAGTAACAAGAAGCTAGCCTGAAAAGAAAGTAGTGATCTTGGCTACTTTTGTTTTTGCAGAACCAGCCAGTCACCTTTCAATAACCTTATTTTTAGTTCATAAAAATGTAGGCCATTTTCAAGTGCTCAGTCAGGCATGTAAATGCTTACTCACCCATAATCAACCAGCCACCTTTTTCCACATTTAGTCTGAGAGACACTCCTTATGGCTAGTCTGGGACACTTCACAGTAAGTTAATTAAAGAGGAAATTGCTCATACTCCAGTTTAATAATTATTTCCTTTAAAATACAGCTACAAGTAATTTGCTCTCATCTGTGGGAATGTTTTAGAAATAGATGCCTATTACGCTAACCAGTTTGGACAGCTTTTCATCTTCTCCATCCCTGGAAAGACTTACCTCCAGTTACGCTGCTTCCAAAGGAACCACAGGTCACTTCTAGAAGTTATGCTTCAAAAAGAATCCCTGAAGTGAACCATCGGCAAATTAGCAAATTATCATTTGCCAGGCCTGCAGCAGTGCTTGCAAAAGAATTGCTCTTGGTGATACAGACCCAAAAAATAGATGGTAGCAGTTAGAAGAAGGGAAATTATATGACCTATTCAAATCTGGAAAATCCATGCAGAAGTCTATGTGCATAAGGTACATAGAGTGGGTAAACACAATGAAAACAATTCTATGTACAGGTATTGTACCAGTTCTTTTACCAGCAAATCTACTCCAGGGCATCGGTCTCTCGCAGCGAAAGTGTATCAGTCAGGTATTTCTCTTTCCAAGTTTGTATTTACTCCAGTAACCCTGATTTCCAAGTCCTTTAAGTTTACTATATAATACAGTCAGGACCTACTCAGCATCCCTCTTTCACCTGATATTATACTAACTTCTATGTTCAGCGATCAGATATACTTGTCAAAAATAACCTGTGATGTTTGGAAGGCTGTTTTAAACTAGTCCTTGTAAAGAAACTATTTTAGTAGATATATTCTCCAGAGATAGCCTATAGTCATTGAAAAGATGATGGGTCCTCAGAAAGGAAATACAGAGCCTACTCCTGCATCACCATCTAGAGAAGTCAATTTCTTTCAACTGACTACAAAGGCTTTTAAGGAGATTATCTTCTCAGCTTGGAATGTAAATCCTTCAAGGTGCCCAACATGTAAAAAGGACTGCAGGTAACAGCAACAGAATTAAAAGCAAGTTACACAATGGAAGCAAAAAACTGATAGAGCTTACTCTGAAAACCTTTTCCACCCTTGCGATACTCTTCCCAAAGATTGTTCCAAGTTGGTCTCCAATTCCAGCCAGCAAGAAGCCAAACAGAGGAATGCCAAAGATGGCATACAAGATGCAGAATACCTTGCCTCCAACAGTGCTTGGGGCAATGTTTCCATACCCTGTAGAGAAAAATAGTTGTTGGAAACTTCAAACTTACATGGGGCTTTTTAGAAAAACTAATGGGCTGTTACTGCAGAGATGCCTTTGTTCCACATGTGATTTCTATTTACAGATTTTCCATGGAATGATGTCACTTCCCAGGCAAGCTATCCATAGAGATTTAGTTCTTCATTTGTATACTCAGTTACCCATTTCTTCTATAAATTCAGGTCCTATTTAAAGTTGTTTTGTGATTAACTAATCTAGCTTGACTTATCATGGCACAAAGATCATGCAGTGTTGGCGTGGTGCCTGCACACTGCTGCTCCTCTCAGGCTTTGTCAATTATTTCCTGACAGGAGTGTGATTCACCCGACAAGACTCATTTTCAGTGGTTAGCTCATAATTTCCTCTCCCCTCACCACTCTGACGAGTGGAAAGAAAACACATTTGTACTGCCTCTTAAAGCCACAGGAAAGAATTTTTGAGATTTTGCAACACATAGGAAGGTAGCAGAATGTATTTAGGAACAGGAATATGAGGAATATATACTACAGTCCTACTTAATTTACACCAGAGATGGTTTGATCTGAAGGTGATCCAGAGAGAACATGATTGTGATAACCAGCATTCTGTAACACGAACACTGGACAAATCCGTCTCACATGATGGAGAAAGGACTATGCTGACTCACAACACTATCTATGCTCCAAACCACAGTCCTTTTCATAGCTGCATCCGAGATCCCAGATTTCTCCTAAAAGTCTGAGAAAACTCAGGCTTCACTCACTAGTGGACTGACAACGACCAAGTAATCGACTGAGTGTCTGCATAACAGGGATACTAGCAGGGCTCTGGTGAGTAAAATAAAACCATTTTCTTGCCCAGACACAATACGTAGACTTCATGCAGCCTTTAAAAATCTCATTCATGGAGAACTTAAAGCAGATATGGGCAAACATCCAAGTTCTTTTCAATAAGTTATTTTAATAGCAGATGCCAAAGAATATGCTTACATAAACTATGCCTATAAAGTGGCATTTATTTCAATGAGTAATTTAAAAGCTTGCCACTTGGGTCTACTGAGTAAACAAATATTTAGGGAGGATTTTATAAACATTTGATTCAGAAATGTTTTCTTTATCTCCACCGCCTGGTTTTATTTTTAATGCTGCCATTAAAAATACATGGCAATGTAGCTTAGCATATAGAGGACCACACAAAGGAGTATGCTTTATGTAATCGCTCTTTCATCCTCATCCTGACAACAAAGTAAAGGCACAAGACTCCACTGATCTAAAGGCACCAGGACTCTACTGTTTGGGCAACACAGCAAGTCTTGCAAATGCACCAGGTTATTTTGTTGCATTAGCCATGTAAAGAACTTGAAGAAATCAGACTCTGGTGATTTAAGTGAGAAGAATAGTTAAAAGCAACGCAAATAAAAAGCCAAAACATTTTCCAATGATTTCCAAACTCTTGACTCCTAATCAAGACAGCACTGAAATCAAGCTTAAAATTATAAAGCCAGTGTATGATTATCAGGAGATTAACTTCGCCACCAGTGATATCAGTTATCTTATCTTCCTTCAGAACAGAATAATAAAAATCCAACTTCTTCATCTTTGAGTAACTTGTTCACAGAAGACAGGACAGAAACCCTAGCACACCTAGCATAAGCATTCAGAGATGAAGACACTAAATACATTGGACACAATATACAGGAGACACAATGACAAGGGCCTGAATAACAAATTTAGTAAAATCAGTGGTTCAAGAAAAGCTTATTAGAACACTCTTCACATAACAGAAAAAAAAAGTAAAAATATTTCAAGGCCACGAATTCCAGAATAGTTTGGTTTGGGGTTGTTTTTTTTTTTTTTTTGTTTTGTTTTGTTTTTGTTTTTTTTTTTGCATAATCTACAGTTTGTGACATTCCTTCCAGTAACATACTACTGGTATGAAAATAAGGAAGGTTTTTAAGATATAATGTGTTAATTATGTGGATACATTTCCAGTTACAAGTGGTAGTGCAAAAGAAGAAATTTTGTACCAAATTTAAGAGTATATATCAAAATCGATGAAAGAGAGTTACTCATGGGTGAATTAACTTTTAATATTAAAATTCAAATTGCCAACAACATATAACAGTTATTCCATCTAGTACTGATACTTGATTTTTCATGATAATTGAGTTCACCTGCCCTAACATTAAGAACAGCATAATAAACCCTCAGTTACATCAGTGATGCTTGTTTTCAGTTCAGCATTGTTTTTCCACCCTAATTATGGAAACAGCTTCTGATTATTTACCCAGAGGCCCAATGCCCTTGAGACACAACGAGGCACACCTCCTGAGAACCAAAATACAGATTAGCCACTTCTTTGTGATCTACCTTCCACAAATTTACTTGTAATCCAGCTCTCAACTTGACTATGTATTTTAAAAGATAAGCATAAACATACCTATTGTTGTGATGACTGTTCCAGCAAAGAAAAAGGCACTTCCAAGGTCCCAATGACTGCTGTTGTTAGAGGAATTTCCTATGGGACTGACTCCTGCATTATCTGCATCAATAGCATGCTGCAAAGAAAAAGACAACAAATCAGCCTTGTGTGTGCCTTACAGTATCCCATGCAAATAACTATAGGCTCCAAAAATAATTTATTAGGGCCATGAGAACAGCTTAGATTTACTTTTTAATACCTGCTCCAAGTATATTAGTATCCTCTGCACACAAGATCTGAATATATGACTAAACCAAACAGATATTGAAATGGAATAAAGACACAATACATAGATAAATGACAAAAGATACAAAGCACTGGAGAAGAAGTCCAACACCAAAAGAAATCCATAAATAACATTCTTGCAGCAGTAACTGTCAGAGGAAGAAATTCCCCAGTGTGAACAGCTGAGGTTGGAAGCAGCAAGAAAGGTGGTAAATATAAATAATGTTCATGAGGTCAACTGAAGCTAGTCAGCCAAAGATTTTATTTCCCAAGCAATTAATAATTGATAAGGTTTTTTATATTTTATGCTAACTAAAGTAAAAATTATATATAAATACGCCATTTAAAAGGAACAAATAACTGCGGAAACATCATGAAACAACTTTGCAATCAGGGATTGGGGGACAAAGAATGAGGATGGAGAATGGGGACAGAGGGAATGGAGAACGTCTGCAAACATCACATGGTTGAAAAAAAGGGGTCAGAGAAGCCACTTCTAGCAGCAAAGTAGTGTGAGTAGTGCAGCTTCAAAGTCAACTTAAGCTAACATGAGTCTACTCAGAACTGCACCTGCTGAAAGTTACATGTTTTTGCTTGGCCTATTATCAGCTAACCTGCTCCCACACTGCAAGTTCAGAAACATTACTGCCAAAAACACTACTGCCAACATGGGGAAAAGATTTGGAGGAGAAGAGGCAGACAAATATAGAGGTGAGGTGTATCTAAGGAGATCAGTATAGGACAACTCTTTTCAATACTGTTTCTGCATGTCAGGCAAAGCTGACCTTAAAGTTATAGGATGAGCAAACTCCAGACTTGGAGACTTGGACTAGTTACATGAAGCCAGCAGGGCACCTCAGTGCCTGTCCGTATGTGAGGAAATAAGAATTTAGGGTAAGAAAGTGTTTAGGACCAAACCCTTTGAAAGGGCTTCTGTACCATTGTTGGCATACTGCAGGTGCTGTGAAAGCAGAGATCATTTGTTTACCCAGAAGAGCATAAATCAGCATAACAGACAGGTTGCCTGTTTAAATAGGCCATGACATGCTGTCAGCTACCCTGGCACCTTACTTCTGTCAAGGAATGCTGGTTGCCTTCCCCATGAGAGTGTGAATGTCATAGAGCTAATTGCAACACTTAAAACACATTTGAGTTTGCACAGTTTAGCAAGTCTGTTAGGGCCAAACACTGAATGCTGCAGTGAAGGAGCATCTCCCATTGGCTTAGGTAGCTTGCAGCGTCTCAGGCTCCCTTCACAACCACAACAAATCATTTTCTTTTTCTTTAAAGCTTGTCTGACATCATTCATTTATAAATACCCAGCTACTTCATTGCATCTGATAAATACACAGCACTTTGTACACAGTGATGAATATATTAGGAGAACGGGAAGTGGGCAGGAAAAGCAGAGAAGCCTTGCAGCTACCAGCAATTAATATGCAATTTTTGGTCATGTAATGATTAAAGGATCCCTTTACCACCACCATCACCAGGAGTTCACCTAAACAGATGTATCCTGCTAAACTAAGACTTGCACAAAACTCAAACAGGGACAATCCCGATGGCGAGACTCTCTCACTTCACACAGATCATGAAATTTTTCGCATTTCCCATCTGTAAATATTCAGATCTAAGTCCAGAGAGGTCCCTACTCCCTGTAAATGTCTCAGCTGAGTTCTCGAAGCAACATATCTACAGAACAGCTGCAAAGTTCTGCACCGTTCCCAGCTCAGTCTGTTTCCTAAACTGATACTGAAATATAGAATCATAGAAGGAAAATGTCATTTACATACAATAGTACATCACTCACATAGAATCATAGAATCATGAGGTTGAAAACAACCTATAAGATCACCTAGTCTAACCATCTTCTCATTACCACTGCTACCACAAGCACTAAACCACATCTTGCAGCTCCTCATCCAGATGCCTCTTGAACACTGCCAGAGATGGCAACTCCACCATCTCCCTGGGCAGCCATTCCAGTGCCTGACCACTCTCTGAGAGAAAAAGTTTTTCCTCATGTCCAATCTAAACCTCCTCTGGTACAATTTGCAACCACTTCCCCAGGTCCTGTTCGGTGCCTGGGAGAAGAGGCCAAATCCCTCTTCACACAACCTCCCTTCAGGAAGTTGTAGAATGCAATGAGGTCTTCCCTGAGCCTCCTCTTCTCCAGACTAAACAATCCCAGCTCTCTCAGCCACTCCTCATAGGACTTGTGCTCCAGGATATCTTCACAGGATGTTCCCTCTCTTGTTTATCTTTAGGGGAAAAGTAGTTCAGAACTCTAATCAAAAGTGCCTATCAGAAATATGAACTCTTCCTAGCATAATTAGCCAGTAACATCTGACTTACGCGTTTCAAACTCCACTTCCTTTTCAGCTTACAGTCTAACTCATTAGAGTTGCTGTAGTCATTAGTGGACATGGATAATATGATTAAGTTCATAAGTGGGTGATTTTTTATTTTTTATTTTACTAAAACTATTCCCACTCCTAAACAAAACCCTGAAAGAAAAGAGAAAAAAAAAAACAAAAACAACAGGCCACCAATAATCTATGTAAATAACTTGTTACAGCAGCAAGCCACACCCTTATGTCATGGTGCAGGGCTTATTACAGAAGTGGGGCTCATTACAAAAGCATTTGCCATGTATGGTGCACAGACTACACAGAAAGAATACCTTTATTATACCCACAGGAATTACTACACCAAAACACACTGAAGGTCTTCTTGCCTGCCTCTCCTAGTTGTAAATAACTTAACCTCTTCATAAAACCACCAAGTGTGCATTATTACAAAGGCAAGGTTATTTTTTTTTATACCCTCTACAAATAAGCTTATGCCATGAGTGTGGGAACTGCTGAATCGTGGCCTGAATCTCTGATTGATCACCTGAGGCAAGCAATGAATCAGCCCTGGGAGCACAGGTGAAGGCAATTCACCTGTGCTGCTGGAAGGGGTGGAGCCTGGCTCCGCCTCTCCCAGACCCTTGGGGGAAGGATCTCCTTCTGGAGATCCCTCCATTAGGAGTTTTCCAGCAAGCCTAGGACAAAGATAAGTCCTTTATCTATTCCTTTTGGTGTAATAACCTGCTTAGCCAAACTCTTGTGTATTTCTTAATTATAACACCTATATATTCATTGATTATATAGCTATGCCATGAGAGAAAAAAAGCATTTCTCATAACCGTGTAAGTATATGTAATTACTAATGTTTTTTTTTTCCAGTTTTATATCCAATCACTTCAGTCCAGTTGCCTTCTGTGATATTTTCAAGTGGGTACGGTACAGTTAAATTCAGTTAAGTAACTGAAGTTTCATTCTCTTTCATTGTGTTCTTCATTTCCTTTCTCTCACACTCTGAAAATTCATCTTTGGAAGTGCTGGAATAAAGTATCCAATTTTGTCATTATCTCACTCTGCCATTCACCACTGACTCAAGTAGTAGATCACATAAGGCAGTAAACAATGAATTTGTTTCACTGCAACAGAAATCTTCAGAAGCAGTAATGAGGTTTAAAAATGTACAGAGTAAGAACTTCAGGTGGAACAAGATAAACTGCACTGGGAAACACTTTTTTGTCTTCAGAAGAAAACGTCTCTGTCATTGTGTTAGTATTAGATCAGGACTAAACATGAGATAAATATGTATTTTAAATAACTTTAATCTAGATTTGTGTCTTAGTAGATATTTACACTGCTTGCATCACTATATTTCTTCTGAAGTCTGAGTAAACTTCCCTGTCTGAACTTAGCAAATCAGTTGGGCAATTCACATTTGCACAACCAATGACAGAATTTGCAATGGACTATTGAAGATAAATTTTAAACCACACCTCATCCATATTGAATTTTTCACATCTTCCTTGTACGGTATCATACATCCTCTTTGCAGATTTTCCAAAGGAGAATACTTTGTAAGATTTTTATTTTTTTTCCATCATTAGTTTAACAAAGACACTTTCCCTTAAAAGATTCTTCTAGAGCCACCCCCACAATGAAAGGAAACACACCAGTTCTAAGGTCTCTCTTTTTTCATATTCTATCTGGAGGCTATCAGGTAATCAAATGACATTAATAAAAAATAGTTCCCTCAGTCAGGTGATAACTGCACACAGCACAACAGCCAGGACCCATGAAGGCTGTCACATCAGTCTGAAATCACAGCTGTAAGGGCAGATGCCACATTTGGTGCAATGCAGTCATCCATTCTGTCAGCTAGGGAGATGTCACTTTTGAGATCATCGACATGAAAGCACAATGTTAACCCTGATATCATCTTTGAGCAGTGGTTCATTGTTCTGTGCAAGTCAGTTACAATCAGTTTTCTGTACCAGCACACCCAGCTACACCTCTAGAACCAGGTTCACCCCCAGACTTACAGAAAAATCCAAAGGAAGTTGTTCTTTATTGACATATCTCTCTCAATATTTCACATTACTTAGCTTTAAGACATTCACATACTAAGCTACTAAACCCATTTAATTTATCTTTGCAGATGATTTCCAGTTAACCATGACAATGCCCGAGGATGTACTGAAATCTCAAAAGACAATAAGATTTGTTTGAAACATTTGCCTTCTAAACACATAGCAAGCCTGTTTATTATTTCAATAGTGCCACTTTTGACATGAAAGAAAGAAAAAAGATTGTGCAAAGTAAAGAATTAAAATTGATACATATTTTAGGCTATAGAAGGGGGAGCTATTTGAAAATATTTCTACTAGTCTGTTTCCAGGAGTCTACCCTTCTGTTGAGGTGCTTAGCTTGTTTGTATCTGTTTGTATCTGCACCCTACTCTCTGCAATAAGCAAAGCATATTGCACATCTTTAAATAGTGACATTTCCCGCCCCTCCCCCTTCACACACACAAAAAAGCAGAAAAAACCAACTTTAATCCTCTAATCATTACATCATACTAA
Organism: Lagopus muta; assembly: GCF_023343835.1. NCBI lineage: Eukaryota > Metazoa > Chordata > Aves > Galliformes > Phasianidae > Lagopus > Lagopus muta. Next base: position 42,850,597 of record NC_064438.1, read on the forward strand.
GGAGGTGAGGAAAATGCTAATCTCTGTAAAACTGCCATGAGAAATGCATGTAAGCCAATATCTTTGACCAGAAGAATTCACACTGCAAACTAAGCATATTCACCTGTCTTTTGCAGACAGATGAAGGGTGTGATCCAAGCCAGCCCTGATCCAAAAGCTGTATAGTCACATCAGCACTATGCTGCTTCCTTAGCTAAAGTACCAGGCTGCACAAACACAGGTACACAGCTTCTGACTCAGAACTGACCTGTCTTCTGTGAACATACAGTACAAGCAGGGAGTGCCCACATCTATCTGCAAAGAAACAGAAAAATGTTGTTTGGCTTAGGAGAAGCAGAAGAGCATTGCTATCTGCACACATGGGCAAGGGAAAGGAATCGATTAAGCAGTGGGGAGGGGGAAGGAGGGAGGAAGGTTGGCTGTAGAACAACTACAAAGATACGGAATGAATTTAGGCTGGAAACTAGCAGAACACTTTTGTTGTCACAGCAATGAGATACTGGAACAGTTTTCTAATAGAAATACTATGTCTGTGATACCTTGTAAAATGAAGTTTGATTTACTTCTAATTATATAGCACAACTGGGTGGACAGACACAATAGAACAGGGTACAATTCTGTGTTCTCCAATACAAAGACTGAAATCACAATGGGGCTCCAGTATGACACCCCACACCTAAATATATTGTGCTCTTGGAGAGCTCAGACAAATTCAGGTCTGAAATATGAGGTTGAACTTTGATGTTTGAGACTGTTGGAATATACTCTTTCAGTATCTCACATCTGTTATCTAATCTCTAATTTTCTTCAGGCTCAGTGATAGGTTTCTACATGGAATCCTAAAAGATACTGTACTGAAGTGTGATAAGTGAGATCCATATTTTCCTAAGTCTAGAATGTTAAACAATGAAATGTAACTCTACCTTTAATAGACCTGTATTGCATGTTATTTCATCCTAGATATTTAGTACTTATTTACTCAAAATTTATTCAAAACTTTTCATATTAAACTGAACTAAAAAAAATCTGTAGTTCTTAAATGAGTATTACTTTTTATTTTTAATTGTATACTTTCATAATCATTCATTTACCTGATATTCTCAACAGCAAACCCATAAGTTACTGTGCCTGTCACTTCAAAATTCTTGACAGAATATGTATTTCGTAATTCCCACCTACCATATTCTGTTGCCTCTCTTTGTTGCTGTGTGTAATGTTGGAGAAAGAAATTAGACTTCATATCATTTGAAAACTTACAGAGATATTTTGAAAATTTGTCACCTTTCACAAAAAATGTGTACCAAATATTAAGTTTCAATTTTCTTTGCACACATTTTTAATTATTCTAGCGAAGACACTTAATTTCTATTTACGTCATCTGTAAAGCTGATCAGAAAACTGCCATACTGTTCACACTGATGTCTGAGAAATACTGTTATCTTCATATGTCCTACCTGAATCAGTGTCTCCAGCTCTAGCTGGGTTACACAAACATGCTCCCGAAGAAAGTCTGCCTTCTCCAGCGCGATGGTATTCTTCTGCCTGCTCTCGAAGGGCTGCTCCAGGGCACGGAACACGAGTCCTCCAGCCACCAGGTATACCACAACCACAACAAAGATGGCCACCACAGTTTTCCACTTCATGACTGTCTGCAGGCCCTGAGAAGGTGCTTCCATGGTAGCGACAACCATTGCTCGGGAGGAAACAGAGAGCCGTGGAGATGTGTAATGCCCGTTTGCTTTGGGCTCGGGTTCACAAGCTGGCACTGGTGAGGGAACAGCCACTGAAACACAAAGTAAAAGCCTTTACTCAAAATCAGCACATGAATCTGATCTTCACACACAGTTTTCCTAAATACCATTTTCAAGTTGCATCAACCACATTATTCACATGGGTATAATTCTTCTCACCTGGAAGGGTCCGTATGTTTTTTGCACATTCATACCTAGGTCACTTCTAGAGTTTTTTTACCCATTATCTCTAGAAGAGGACAGAGGAGCTGCATAAGCAAAAACTTTAGAGAGATTCAGGAAATCATTTATCCAATAAGAACGTGAAAATTTTTACTAGTTAGGATATGCATTACACAAGGTGATGTTTGCTGAGGGACCTTTGCAGGAATTTATGTAATTAAATCATTGTAAAAATAGTATCGATTGTGCTAGGAGGCAGAACTGCTAACAGTCAGTGATCACTACTGGCCTGGTATTGAGACAAACAGACAATGCTTTGCAAATCAAAATGTTGTTGGATGCACACCACCAAAAGCAATCCTGTATTATTTACAAGTATCCACAAAAACATTAGTTCTAAACATTTTCTTAAAGCCTGGCAGCTTCATAAATTTTAGAACAAGTCATTCTTAAGCCAAAGTCCGGCTACCTGAATGTCAGTCCCTCACATATGCCAAGTATGAACAGGGACCTTCAATTAGTCAGGTTTATTTTAAACTTAAGAACTTAACTAGACAGATCCAAACTAATATGGCCTCTCAGTGCAAAACAGAGCACGGTGCAGAGTGAAACAAGCACAAGGTGGATGGCAGACCTACCATCTTGGGACTGAGATCACATAGCTGCATGACCCTAGCACTACATCAGAGCTAATGAGCCCTGAATTTCAGCTAGTCTTATTAGCCTAATCACTATGCCAAGCTACCAAGGCATCCAAATCAAAGCTGGCTTGCCCCCAGTTCAGGGATCTCAGCACCACACTTCCTTCCTCTCTTTTGTTAGTGATAGCAGTGGCAGAACAAGACCAGGTTCCTCAGCATCTACTGGTGTAATGGTAGCAAATGAAGGATTTAAATCTTCTGGGTTCATTTTAAACACCCTTACTGTAATCTTACCACAGTGCAGCTGTCACTGAGCAGAGTGGCAGTGTATGCAAATTCTATAGTATTTGAACTGTTTGAGGTGGCCTATGACTCCTTTTCAGAAGAAAACATTTTATGGTACTTAATGATTTAAAGAACTCAGTTGTTTATTAAAATCAGATTTTCCTAGAACTGATACATCTTTTTCGCATCACGCTGAAGATAGAAATTCCAGATGACTTGATAACAAGAAACTTCATAAGCCTACAATTGCTTTACACTTACAATTAATATTTCTCTTCATATGTATCTTCAGATAAATCCTTAGAAAGGATCCAGGATAAGAAAAAAAGCCTCTGAGTTGGACTCCACTTCTGTTATCTCATTTTTGCAATACCTGTTGCACAATTGCTTAGTTTGACCATCAAAAGATCGGTAATGGTTCCCAACATGTATCAGTAGGATGTAGTGACATGAGATATCTTATATCTGAATCACAACAGCTCATTACTGAACTAAGACAAATCTGAGTATTCCCAGAAATGGTTCAGCTGATGTACATCCATGCATTGTAAGTTCTGTGAATTCCATGGTTCATGTGGTAAGAGGAAAGAACTCACACAGCTATGACCTTGACTGGCACAGTCTGGTTTAGGCTGAAAGATGTTTCAGTGTAGGCAGATTCCTAATTTTGATACCCCATAAATAATTTATCTTTACTCATCTGAACAAGAGGTCAAGAGATGGCAGAGTTAGAACTTCTTTTTTTGAATTTTCTTTTCCTCTTTGCTAGTACAAATGTTGTTTCTTATTCATGTCATAATTCTGGCAAAATATTAATAACAGTTTTGCAGAAATATCACAGCTTGTTTGATTTTCTCTTTAACGAAAAATATATTGTACTTGTTTAAGAACAAGATGGGAATTTCAGAACGGGGAACAAAAAGGGATCTTTTGAATATTGTTTAATTTTAACAGCTCAAAGGTTGCCTTGCTTATCTCTAAAATAAAAGTTAATTTGTTTACAATAACTGTGTTAAAGGCTTTTGTTTTCTGTTAGTAATAGTTACCCTAAAGGTATGTAAAAATGTTGATCTTAATGTGTTTTGTCATATATAAATGAACACACAGGAAGACTCTACTAGAGCAGCTAGTTAAGCAACTGATGGGGAACAGGGATGGTTTTCTTACAATGCTGACACAGAATGCACAACTGCAGTTAGCACCCCTCAGATGTTTCAGGATAGATTTAAAGCAGCAGTTAGACACTTTATCCAAAAAAACAGAGTAGATATTCATCCCAGCAGTTGTCATCACTCTATGAGAAAACTTAGGATCAAGGAAAGTAAGAAGTCCTGAGCATCCCAAAAAGCTATAGACAGGAAAACAGCACTCAAATATTCAGATTGACAGAAAAAGAATCATAAAATCATGTACTGCTGGGAATAAAGCATCATGATGAGAGGATCAGAAATGTTTAACAGAGTTCCTCTTATAGCTATATCTGTAACTGACTTGTTTCACTGAATGGAAATAAAGGAATTCATTTCCTCTTTGTTGCAAGTTTCTCTAAATTCTGTGATTTGATTATGGTACAAACCAAAAGTACAAGAGAAAAGGATTCATTTGCAATAAATGTGGAACAGTATCTGTTTTATTAATCCATGTTTTTAAAAACAAGTTGCTGTTCAGACTGGCTTTGCCCAGAACAGAGTCCTTTGTTAAATCATATCAAAGGAGACTTAGTCTGCCTCATTAGAAACAATGATAAACCTCCAGTCATGTGCATGCACTAAATTGGTAGACAAGTAGCCTCAAATGAAAGGATACCTTTCCTTTTTCAAAGGAAAACACCAGTATTATGACACAGTCCTTAAGCAGTGAGAGAAAGCCTTGGATAAATTTCAAAATAAAACAAGGGAAGATTCTGGCAGTACAGATGAAATTAAAAGTTAGCATCTGAAGCATCTTTGTTAGCATCTAGTTAGCATCTAGCATCTAGCATCGTTAGCGTCCTTGTTCACCTCTAAGAACACCACTGCCTGCACTTGAAACATTTTCTGCACAAGGCAGCCAGGTTCTACATTGGTAAAGTGAGCTGCTGTAATACCTATGATTTCTGCTAATACCCAAGATAATAAAGGAATCAAAGGAGCTCTTGGCCACTGACCATCGGGAGACTGGGGCAAAGCAAAACCCGTAGTGTAAAACGTTGTTACTGAAGCAGCACAACTTGAGACTTTGCCTTGAGTTAAAAATTGCTTTTGATATTGCATACACACTTTGCTTTAATCATTTGTTTGTGGCTGCAAATTAAACCTTCAAGAATTTGATCATCTAAATTAGAAGATTTTCTTCTCACTGCAAAAGCACAAACACGCTACCACCAGGACACATGATGTCTAGAAAAGATTCAGCTGTCTGATGTCTCTTATTTCCACAAAGACATTAAAATATAAAAAAATATTATTCCCTAAGGTATATTCTGCAGAGGTAAAATCCTTTTCCAGACCATTATAAAATGACTCAATGATCAAGAAAGATTTTTCTATTTCCTGTCAATTCTCAAAATGTATCAGGGGACAGTGCTAATCTCCCGTTGTCTTTAAACCACATGCAAGTGCCTTAGCTTTCTCAGCACAGTTGAGGAGAAGGATTAGTAAGCAACAGTCAGAAGCTGGATGGCAGAAAAAGACTCACGTTGTATTTCTTCATAACTACCATATGAACTCTAAAACTTTCCTCATGATTTCTGAATGCCTGGATTTGGTAATTCTTTGATGAATTCTAATTATCTATTTGATCATGATGATTTGATGATTCTAATTGAATTTTTCTAATTCATTGATGAATCACCGCCATATCCAACATAAACAACGTTAAAAAATTATTCACACTGCAGCAAGGGAGACTGAGATTGGACACTGTGATGAAGGGCTCTAAAGGTTTTAAAGCCCTGGAATACATTGTACATAGAGTGATGTTTCTCAGAACAAGTTAGACAAACATCTGTCAGGAATATCTAGGTGTAGCTGGCCCTGCTTTGCAGCAGCAGGGTGGGCCAAATAATTTGCTACAAGTTGTGAAAATAGTTCTATTTTAAAGGGAATATTTCCAGATGGAGAGATTCAAAGTACAACTGCCTCAAATGGGTGGCATCAAACAAGTACCAAACTGCTGAGAGGAGGTCCAGATGGCTTTTAATTATGAAAGCATAAGTGTGGCTTTGATACACTGACCCACACATAGATAACTACCCTATCCAGTATACTAAGAACATACTAGATACTGAAAAAATCTGGTTTTAGAGGAGTTTCTCAACAGCTGTAAAAGAAACATTATCTTTTTTAAAGTATGGACACTTTTCTGTGGTGCTCCTGTTACAAAACCTACCTGTGAAAATAATGTAGGTCAATTTTAATTGAATGTCTTATATAGTCCTTTTATTTTCTTCCGTGATCCAGTGTTGCAGGAACACACAGGAATGTGTGTATACTGTCATAAAAGTATAATAGAGCATTTTTGACACATCTGATGCAAACATTGACTTCATAGGATTCAGCACAGAAACAGATGGAGGATGTATAGACTTAGGCATTCATAAGCCCTGTAGTTGGCTTTGAGTTTAATTCATGACTCAATCCAAATTGAATGAGTAGAAAGCCCACAGATTTCCAGCAGACCAGGAGGTACACTCAGTGAACCGCAAGTAGGCCCATAGCTTGCAATACTTCTCTGCAGGCAGCCAACATTTCTGAGATGTACTACTGGACATTTCATCTCTCATTTTAGTGGATACAGACAAGAAGACAATAAGGTACTTTCAGTTCAAGTAAAAATATTCTTTGATGTGCATCTTAAGGTATCTGTATATTCCTCAAAATTCACATAGGACAGGAAGTTCTTTTTAGTAAAAAAGAAATGCTTTCTTCAAAATTTTATATAGATGTGCAGTTCAAAATTTCCCATGGAGTCTTCCTTGTCTTTGTCTTAGAACAGGAAGTTGAATTTGAATTTTAGAGGGATGTGATCATGCAGTTCCGTTTCAGAGAAAATTCATGATCAAGTCATACTTTCAACTGCTTTCACAAGATCCTATGGTAGGTTATCAGCACTTGTACATTCTTTAGCACTGCTGAAGGAGACAGAATTATCCCCGCTTAGAAATATGGTATTTTGCCAAATGTGTGAAGTTTCAGCAAAGACCTGGAGTGCCAAGGCTCAGAAAAGTCTGTGACATGCCAGCCAAATCCAGTTCAGTTTCTCTGAACTGGTCACTAAAAATAAAAGAACCTACCTTTTCTAAAATTGATAGTAAGGAAATGGGGAATGAAAGGACTCTGAAGGATGTATTTTTTTGTAGTGTCCTTTAGGAGCTTCATTTATTTCATTTCACTGTCCAGAGTATTATAGTTGTTTGCCTCTCCCCTGCCACCACTCTTCTGAAATGGCCACAATTTGCAGTTAGCATCAGAAGCTTCCTGATGAACCAGCATGGAAAAGCAAGAAGAAGCATAGCCTGCCAACGAAAGACATATAATCTTGAGCTCTTAGGTTATGGCTCATCTCCAAAGAGAAGCTTCTGAGGGAGAGGGGTCTGTAAGTATTTCATTCAAATATCACAACCTCCCCCACCTCCCCCAAGTGATTTCAGCTGCTGGCTGCTTGGGCTAAGATCACGAGGCAATGCCTGGAAGCCAGAGCAGGGACAAGGTGTATGCCGAGGAAGAGATGAGGCTATCAATGTATTAAGCTATCATCCATATGCACTTCTCATGAGCATGTCGCAAGCAGAAAACATATGAGGGTTTATGGATAGTGGGAATTTATGTGTCAGAAAGTAAGCAGGGGAGTTGCTATATGCATGAGGAAAGTAATGAAAAATAGAAGTTTCTGGCCATGTGTAACAAAAAAATCATTAAGCCATTAAATTTTTGCATTATGAGGACGTGGCTAATCATTTCCAGGCCACCTGCTTTGCTTGCTATTTCAGCCTCCTCCTCTTCTTCGTCTCTGCTGTGTGTGTTTTTCTTTAAACATGTTTTGTAATGTAGGGAGCATCCATTCAACCAACACAATAAATGTACATATTTTTACACACAGGACAATAGAAAATCTGTCTCTAGTTCAGAAAATCTGGCTTTTAGAGCAAAAAGTCCCGGTAGACCATGATTGTGTCTGCTTTTGTGTCTGTGCAGCATCTTTGCATGATGTGGGCTAATTGACAGGTGACATTCCAGCTGTGATCAAGGAATGGGAGACAAAATCCTGCCTGCAGGCTACGATTACACACGGGGCAGAACACGAGTATCCCTGTGGCTGTTGTTCTGGACTGGGGCATAATAATAAGTGCTGCAGTCTGGTGGCTGCTGCATCCATACAGTCACAAGAAAATTGCTTTCAGTGTCAATGTGTTTGAAGCTGTTTTGGCTCTGGTCCCTTTGCAAATCCTCAGGGCGTTCAACCACAAGATTTGAGCAGTGAGAGTTGCATCTAGCCTTCCACACAAGAGGAATTTCACCCTCCTGTTTGTACAGCACTTTGCTGGAAACTGCTGTTAAAGTGAGAAGCATTGCTATTACATTTTACTGCTCATGAAAGCAAAGCTTGGTATATTGTTAGCTTGAAAAATGCACAGAGTGCCTCCGAGCGTACAGCTTTTCACTGCAGCAGTACCCCACTGGTTAAATCTAACATTGTTTTCCCTGAAGTGGGATCTCTAATGCAGTATTAGTGCTGCTGACTTCAGCAACATCTCAGCAGCCTGCTGCAAACACAGTCATCAGTAGCAAGGCACTCAGCTAAGTATAGAAAGAGAGACAGGTAAAGGCAGAAAGGGCAACTAACATTAAAACAAAAAGACTGAACGTAGACTGAAAGTAGCAATGTTCACTCCCAATTGCTCTAGTCTAGTGGTGCAGGAAGAAGACAGTAGGAATATAAGTTATAAAACTGCATACAGTCAGCATTTCATCCTATTACAATGTAACACAACTGAAATACAGGGAAAGTTCATACACTGAGTTCTCTCTGTTGGTAGGGAGAGAAATGTCAGTAATATGTACTAGAGGGAATCATGTCTAACCAGTGCCTCACAATGTCTGGGAGCACTGGGGAAAATGTCAGATAAAAGAGCTTCTGCAATTTTTGAATTATTTGCCATAAATTCCCAGCCAATGCTTGAAATTATGATTCTTGGTAAGTTTCCAAAGAAATCTACATAAATCTGCTTTATTTGTTATAACTGATATGTACTAATTAATAGCTCTTGGAATATCCCAGCTGCTTAATTGATTTGGAATGCAATTTTTATGAGAAAACAAGAAAGTACCACCGATTTATAATGTGGCTTATATTCTTCTTCATTAGAAAAACTGTAGTTCATACAAAATAAAAATCTTAAACAGCCAAAACTGTTTTGCATTAAGATCTCTCCTTTTGTAGCGGTAGCTTCCCAACTATCCAGAGTGTTCAAAGAAGAGTGATGCTGGCACACTGGAGATCAGAAGGACTAGTAGAATTTAAGTGTCTATGCCATTCCCAGGCAGTTTCTTTAGAGGCAGACAAGAAACTTCTCTATGCAGCAACTCATCAGAATGAATTTTGCCTACTACTGAAAGATGCTGTCACACCTATTTGATAAGAGGTTTTTCCAAGGGACAAATTTTATAGTTGTATTTTCCAGTTTCTCCTGTCCACACTACCAGAGTGTGCTTCCATAGCTGCTTCCACATAGCTGTGCAGCAAGCTGTCCAAGTAAAACCAACTGCTGGGCTATCTGATCTCTATGGTAGTGTACTGGATTTATGTGGCAAGGTGTTAGCAGCAAGGAGGCTACAGGCCTGCTCTGTGCTAGGCACAACCTGTTCCAGGCAGGTCCACAGCAGATCCAGTGCAGGGCATAGCAAGCCCTTCACTGAAGCTGGTGGGGTGTCTCTGAAAATGTATATATAAAAAAAGGCAAAGAAATTAGTAAAAAGTTTGTGAGAAAATATCCAGCAGACAGCATGGTCAGAGAAGAAGAAGAGGAAGATTGGAAGATTATCTCCATGTGCTGGTGGAGACACTTCTCTGCAGCTCACAGAAGTTTTGAATGAATCCATGTCTTTCCATGCAGCTCATGGAAATGACTATGCTGGAACAGAGATCTATATGGCAATTTGTGGAGAACTCTGCTTCAGAGCAAGTGGGTATTTCCTGAAGAACTTCAGCCCCTGGAGAGCCCACTCTGGAGCAGATTTATCTGAAGAACTGCACCCACAGTGAAAGCCCATGCTGAAGCAAGGGAAAAGTGCACAGGGAAAGCAGAGCCACAGAGGAACTGTTGTGATCTCACCACAGTCTCTGTTCTGCATCTACCTGCACCACTCAGGATGGGGAGAAGGAAGAGGAGTTAGAGAAGAAGTAGGGAAACTGAACATAGTGGAAAGGAAAAAAAAAAAAAAAAAAAAAAGAAAAAAAAAAAAAGGAGATGGGAAGGCATTTTAACTTTTGTCTTTGTTTCTCATCATTTTATCAATTTTAATCTGCAACAAACTAAAATAATTTTCCACAAATAATCTGCTTTGTTTGTGCCAGCAACAGGTAAGCAATCTCCCAGTCTTTATCTTGGCCCACAAGATTTTCTATCTTATTTTTTCCCCATGTCCTTTTGAGGAGGAAAGGAACAGCTGAGTGGGCACCTGGCAGCCAGCTCAGGTCAACCCACCATAGCCAGCTTGTACAAAAGACAACAGAGCTGAGCACAAGAGTTGATGTGTATCATTCAGCACTTTTTTTCTTTTAAGTCCCATCAATCATGGTATGTATATGGATTTTGGCAAGAAAAGAAAAAAGTCATCAGTTCATTACCCTCACACTCTAAGAATATCAATGTATAGATCAAGACTCGAACTACTGTGATGAGCATGAGAAAGAGCGAGAGCAAGCAGTCTTCCAACAGCAATGCCTTCTTGTCACTAAATACTGGAACTGAGTCAATGTGGAACAAAAACATTCATTTGTCCTATTGAGCTGATTTGATTTTTTTCACTTTTTATCACCTTTCATTCTCATTTTTCTTCTCACACATAACCATTTTATTTTACTCATTTTCTATACACATTTGAGAAAATAGATGTTAGCAGCACACATTTTCACATAAAGCTAAATGTCAAATTCATTAAATATTTCATGCTGGCAGAAGTTGTGTATGCCCTTAACTAACCATGGAAAAACAGCAATACAATGTGATTTCTTTGGCAATTTTAAAAAAGAAAAGAAAATCAGCATTTGTTTGCAGATATTAAATAGCTAGAAATGGGGTGCTGGGTAAACTTGACCAACTGTATTATTTGTTAATCTAGTTGTGATTAGTTTAACAAGCGTGCAAGATACTAATGAGTCTGTACAATTACTATTCTCCTGAGCCTATGCTATGTCTTTTTTCATTGATTTCAACAGATTTTGTGAGGGTTTTGAAAGACTTTCTGGTATTCCATCATTTCACTTCAGCAATTCTGAACCTAGCCTCCCTAAAGAGATACAAAAGAAGAATGTACAAGCTGGCTGAATTTTAGTCATGAAATGTAGTGAGAAAGAGGAGGGTCTGAATACCATTTTTATACTTACTGTATTTCTGAAAGGTTCTGCCATTTATATGTGTAAATTCTTTAAAGCACAGAAGAATAGTAGTTCAAGAACCCAACTCAAAAGGTTCTTCAAGGCAAGGAAAACCTCACAAAGATTGCTTAGGAAAAAAGAAAAGAAGAAAGAAGTCTACAGAATGAAAATCTCAGTGCTTTTAAGCACCAAAAAAATAAATTGATCAAAAAGCTCACTAAGTCAACAAATCCAATCTTAAATTATATTTGTATAGGTTCTGATTAATAATTGCATCTTATAATTATTTCATAAATTCTTCAAATTATGGTTTCAGACATCAGCAGCATTTAGAACAGGAGTTCCACTCTCCTGAGTCTATTCCAGATAGCAGTGCATTACCATATATCACTTTCTTTAGATCATTATGTAAAAATCCAATGATAGACGACAATAATTTTCCTTGATCCTAAATGTGAGGAGTTCAAAAGTATTTCTAGGCTCCTTCTTGCAGAGTGATCCAATTTTTTATTAAGACTTGCACAGAAAACAGCCTTAAGCCACAAAAAGCCAGGCAGATTTCTTAGCATGGTGATGTGTTTCTCAAAAAAGCTCTTATGACTTATCATAAAGTGGGGTGGGGAGGGTGAGGGTGGGGGGAATGGGGGACGGACACAGTCATATTTTAATTCTTGTCCTTTTTTTGTCTACAGCACAAACTTTCATCATACATACATTTGGCAAACAATGGACATGAAGTTACATTTTTCTTTCTTCAGAAAAGGAAAGCAATCTTCGAATGGCAGGGAAAAGGCTGTTGAATTCAGCATGTTTCTCTGCTCCACTTATCACTAAAATATTAAATGGTAACAAAATACCAACATGATTCATTGTAACCTAGTGTTAAAAGTACAGAACAAGAAAAGAAGAAAATGAGCTAGCAAACTACAGAAGGCAAATGCCTCTTCATGTTTAAAGAATGCAGGAAATACCCGTGCCTTGCTTCAGCCAGTTTGGCCACTCTAGTACCTTGGTTTCAAAAACAGTAAATCAAATACTATCACATATTCAAATATCATTTTCCATGGGAAAAAAAAAAACTACAACAAGGCTGATTATCATTTCATAAACATCCCACTTAGATTTTCATTGCAATATTCTCAAGTATCATCTTAATGTCAATGAAAATGTCATTTAGACTAAGTGTGAAAATGCAAAGCATAGTTCTCAAACAAAAATAAGCACTGACCAACAAAAAAAACAGTGAAGAATTCTTCTCTAGATCCTTTACAAGTAATAAGTGTTTAATCTACTTCAAGGAATTATTGGATTGTGCATTAGGAGAAAGCCTATCTGCAAGGATAGCTGAACATGGGAAAACCTGCTGAGTGAAATCTTTACTGAAAGTTTCTAATTGGACAGACAATCATCTGCCAGAAAACATTTAGGCCTATATTTTCAGCTTGTGCTTCGCATTCCCACGTGGACCCAAGAAGAAAAGCTACCAGTAAAGGATAAATTAGGAATACAGCCTAATGTTGTAGACCGTATTTATCATCCAGGACACATAAACAAACAGGTAAAATGTTAAGGGTATAAAAAGGTTCAAAAAAATGCATCTCAGTATACTAGTCCTGACTCACTACAGGAAAATGCTGTTGAAAGCTTTCCCCTCTGTGAAAAATAGTCAAATGCATTTCAGCATTCATCTTTGCACCAGTCATGCCAAAAGTCTAGTAATCTTTGATGATTATCTAAATATTTCGAAGTATTTTACTTAAAATACGTAACCTCTTGTGACACTGAGAAAAACTGATATTGCATGTATTCACTGTTTGTCTCACATAAACATTGCCACAAAGACTTTAGCAGATGATTTCAGGAGTAATTTAAGGAGGTGATTAAAACATTGTCTTTGTCATATGCGCATTAAGTAGGTATGACAATTAATTGTCATCAGTGTATTAGCAACTCCTCAAGAGACAGGCTCTGTTCCACTCTTTATACATAAAAAAAAATACTGGTTTGTCTGTTATAAGACTAATAGATAACCACAAATTATATTCCTTTGTGTTGTTAGTCATAAACGACAAATACGATACTCCTTTCGTGAGCTGCCCTTGCCGACTATTTACAAGAACATCCCAATGGATTCTGACCCTGACTCTCTACTTTCAGAACTGCAGTCAGAGCCTGCCCACAAAATCCTAAAATGGACTGTCTGAGTCTTACTCTTCCTCTGTTGCAAACACAGCCCCAGCACTTTTGCATACTGAGGCAATGCAAATTGCAGGAAAATAAGAGGATACCCAAGACTGGTTTGTGAAAGTATCAGCCAGAACATGTGCACTGACATTCAAAAAAATATATCTCTGCCAAAGTCACAATCATGGTATTCTGGGATACTTCCCCCACTCTCCCACTGCTCCCAGGCACGTACATGAAAGCTCACTGGTCAAAAGGCTGGGGTACAGGACAGGGTGTGAACTCCAGCAGCAGCTGAAAGCATCTTTTTTTTTTTTTTTTTGTCTAGCTTGACTTCAGGACAACAATCCTCATGGGGTTCCTATCTAACATTTATTGGCATTAACATGAAGATGCACTGCCATTGACACCATTCATAGCACTACTTACAGAGCTGCCAAGTCCAGATGAGCACTTGAGAGAAATTTGTCTTGTGCTGGAGGGCAGTTTCCCCTGCTTTGCTTTCTCTTTCCTGACCTCTCTTCCACACTGCCCTCCTCCAAATACACACATCTGTTCTTGTCTCTCATTTCTCTACAGTCCTGCTGGCAGCATAGGAAGCAGCATACCTGCATCTTGCTGCGTAGTTCCTCTTCCCGCAGCTCTGCTCTCAGCTGCCCTCTCCATTGCCTCTGACACGTGAGCCAAAGCAAGGCGCCAAGCCACAAGTGATGGGATGCATCAGTGGACTCCCTGGCAAGGTACTTTACATACTGGGAAATGAAAAATGGAGTAGAAGAGCATTGCGCTGAGTTGAAAGAGTTGAGGGGAGGTTAGAAGTGATTGGCAGGGGCATGTCCCAAATAGGGAATCCCTCTGCTTCAAGACCAGTGACTGTGTTTGTTCCAACACACTCACTGGCAGCAGTGCTACTATCATCAGGCTCATGAGGCTATTTTTAGAGAAACTGAATACAGAGAAACCCAACAAAAATCCTCACCTTTTGTTTTCTGAAATAAAGCTAAAACTAATAGATCATTGCTAAAATACCTTTCCCTAGCATTACTGATATTTCTTGTTCTTGCTAAAATTGAGAGTGCTAGTCCATTCAGATTTGCTCTGTCAAGAGCCAAATAGAAAGCAAGTGCTTTTGGCTCAAGATCTTAGGGCATAGTGATGACTTTGTGAAAGAGTTCCTGTCAGAAGGGACGAGTACATCACTTTTTTTGTCTCATTAGGCAATATTTAGAAAATCTTCTTTCTTGTCAGTATATCACAAGCCTCAAGTACAAGCTTCAACAAATAAGCAGCTGGTCCTCTGCAGAATTCATCCTGCAGGAACAACAGACTCATTGAAGCAGTGATGCTGCTGCTTATCCACAATCTTCCTTTGAAAGACTAATAAAAAAAAAGTCATTGCATCATGCCATTGGTAAAATAAGTCAATTACATTTTTCTCTCAGGAAGTGTTCCAGAATTCCAGCAACATTTAGGAAGTCAGGATGTCCCACAAGATTTTAAGGTTTTCTGTTTCCAAGTACTCATACAATGATGTAGGTTCAGGGTTTTAGCTGGTGTCCTACTGCTGAAGAAGCTGGACTGTAATCTTCCAAATAACCTGTCTCAATATTTCACACAAGATATCCAGCAAATAGTCTCATGGCCAGACCAGCCAGTGAAGGAAACCTTTATTTTCTAATAGTTTAACATAAGAAGACGTGTGTATAAAGAAAAGACCATTCTTACCTATAGCAACCTGGTGGAAAGAGAAACAAGTAGTGGAGACAAAAGACAAAATAAAGCTCCATTGCTCCATTCTGTCCTGTGAAGGAAACTACCTAATCTATATTTGAAATGTGATTGATGACAGCTGTCTGCTAGTGGCATGGCATAGCAGTGGAGTGAAGGAATCTCTTTGCTGTCTCACAGTCATGCAAAGAGGAACTGTAGTGCCACTAGATATATACTATAATCTGGAAATGTAAGATACCAATACATCATTTAGCCAGGGGAGCGCATTTGCTGCAGGACTCTCTCATGTTAACAGAAAAAGAACAGACCTTTCACTCATGAACAAGATTGGAAAAACACAGGCACAATGAGAGTAGTGTAAGCACCTTCAGAGATTTCTTGACTCATCCATTAACATGTATCAGCACATTACTGACCATACCTACAGAGCTCACACTGATGTTCCTCTGTAAAAACAAGAACTCCTGCATCAGTCTGCTGGTGGTTTCCCCAGCCTGGATAGTGATTTAAATTTATAGAAAAATACTGTGAATTCTAACAAAATTGAGTAATGATTCACTGCTTCAGTTAAATGACGATTTCTCAATTTTTCTGGGCAATGGGAATAGAACTGGATTATACATCACCTGATAATGGTCAGAAATCTTGTAAGAAGCACATCTGTTGGGCTATTTTTTAGTTCACTGGAGATACACTACTTGTATATACTAAGGTTCTGTACAGGTTAGTGCTAAATTCCTGTACACAGTAAGTGAGTCTTAGTTAAATGAATGAAGGCATTACTGTGCTTTGAAAACAGGAGAGAGAATACATATAAGCTAGATATTACAAAATGACTCTGTGCAAAAAAGACATTTCACAAGCAAGAAACAGCTGCTGTTTGAAATGCACTTCTTCAGCACAGACATTTTTATTTTCTCTTATTCTAGATTCTTCATAATGTACGCAGTTTTCATTTCCACTTTTGGTGTGTGAAGTTGCATTGGTGAAGATGCTGCAATCAGAGTGCTCACGGAACAATTATTAGAAAGTAACTGAGTCAGAGAGCTCAGGTAAGCAAAAGTAAGTCGTGGTGCCTCCAAAATCATTATCCTGCACCTGGCAGCAAATCACATGCAGAACATATGAACAGTGCCACCAGTTGGGCATACAGAGCTCCAGGTCAACACTAGGCTGATTCTGGCTGCACAAAGCTGGCTTCAGAGCTACGTTATACAATTTAGGATATCATAGATAAGGGGACTGGTACAACAAATAAATTATGTGAGACTTTTCTTGTCTCATGCTCAACGTCTATTCTGAGTATAGAAACACAATTGCAATTTGAACTATGATAAAATTTCATAGCCACATAAGGATGGTATCTGCTAATATGCTACGGTTTCTAGAATCTAATAGTGCTTTGCAATGTTGTCATACTTCATCACTGACACACAGCCACATGCATTTGGATATCAAACTTAAGAAGGAGACAGCTGTGTCCCCTTAGTCAGTTTTGCTCCAAATCAAGCTTCCTTTAAGAAAAGCATGCCTGTACAATGTAATAGTAGGTGAATATGACCTCATTCTGTACTCAGAGCTGGTAGTAACAAATGAAATCATCACTAATAATGCCAAGCTCAGAATAGTAATTTACAGTTTCTGGCAGAGATGCACTAGGAATGACTGTACAACCCCTCATGACCCCAAAGCCCAAGCAATTTGAGAATGAATCCACCAGGAAAGAATGGTGCCCTCTAAATCCTTCTAGTGAGGAGGTACCCAAAGCCATTTGGGCTAAAGTTCAAAATACAAACAACTCATCAACTCTTTCATTTGTTCTATCTTAGAATATAACTCGGCAGAGTCAATACAGATATGCCCATATTAGAGAGTGCATCCCAAAGAGTTATTCTGCTCATCCTGAACCAGGCACCTTCTGAAAGTTCTCCAGGCTACAACAACCATATGTGACTATATTTCCTCTGACCATAGCAGGTCCTTTCAGTCAAATTCTTCTGCATTTCATTTGAATACCTACCTATATTTAGATGATTTATGTTCAAAATAAGTCACACCCAAACAGCATAACTCAGTTGCTCACTCACATTTACCTAATACCTATTGTGGGGTCCTAGGGCATTTTATCTCACCTTAAGCTGCTGCTCTAGGAAGACAGAGGTGTCCCTTTGGCCCATTAGCATACATACCTATCCTATGTAAATGTTTCAGTTGCCTTACTGCCCATTAAACGGCAACAGATATTTATTTTCAGAAAACAGAATCAACAAATTATGCTTGTTGGCAATGAGAAATCCAAATTATGTATCAGCATATTATTGTAACCGAGTAATGAACTCTTCTTCTCAAAGAAAATAATTCTTATGGTGGCTCTGGGACCACAAAGAGGTAGTTCTGGTGTTGTTTATTTGCCTATCACAAATGTTGCTACTCAAGGCCTCTCTTAAAACCCCTATTAGCAGTCTTAACATTTAAGTAACCAGTGATGGATTTGAGTTAACCCAGAGGAACGTCTCTGAAATGTGAGCCACTTCCTGCATATCACCTGGGAGTTTCTGCAGTACCATCTCTTTTGTCATTCTTTCTTTGATTTTTTTCCACCTTCATAACTAGATACTTTTTTTTTCTTTAAAATGAAATACTAAATGTCAAAGTATTAAAAACGTTGGACAATCTGTCAGTGTGTATTTGCTATTTTCAAATCATGCCAATATTATTATATGACAGCACTGAGTAACAGAGGAATAATGCAAGTAGCCTTTAACAATGTATTGATGAATCTTAAGAATCTCTGTGGTGCAAGTGCAAAAGTGGTGCAAAATCCAAAATCCTCATCCAGTAAAGTCACTAGCATGCTGTTTCTTTCTCCTCAGAAAGAAAAGATGAGTCAGTCCTGCTGAGATATGAACATATGGCTATAACAAATCTAGATACTCAAAGCCTGATGCTTGAAACACTGTCATGATTCTGTAGGATAGTGATGCCAAAATAACTTGCATTGCTTAATAAGAAGATGATTTTTGAGATGTTAACTTTTGTTACTCCTTAGTAGTTAAATTCTTTACCCTCTATACAAATTTTGATAACTAATTTTGATTCTATCTCACTACTGGCTTTCATTTTCACCTCTCAAACCAAGATTTAACCAAACCAAAATTTATACTGCAACTTCAAAATCTTAATCTTGTATTTGAAAACACCTGACTAACACATATTGATACATGTATTTAGCATACTGCTCAAAACCTGTCAGTAATAACATTTATAATAGTAAGGGAATTTTTTTTTAGCAGTTAAAGATGAAATCTGAATTCTTGGTTTCAGCATTCTCAGACCAAGAAAATATCCCCTAAAACATGTTTCATTAACATTGTAAGAGAATCATCCCAGTTCACTTTTTAAACATCAATTTATTTAAATAATCTGAATTGATATCTAACTGTAAAAGCAGCCTAGAAAAAAAGTATCAAAAACAAAACAAAAAACAGTGGACCACGGAACAAAAAGAATTGAGTATATGATGGGTTTTGTTCTCATCTGCTGTTTGATCTCATTGGGTTAACTGGTGAGAATTGAATGGCAGGTTATTTTTAAAGTCAGTGGGTTCACCTTAGAGCACATTTCCATCTCTAATATTTTCTGGTTTTTGTTGTTGTTTTGTTTTTCTTCTCTCTTCCAGGTACTTTTTTACTTTTAATTCATGGGGACAACAAAGTTCTGAGACTTTAAAGTGAAGAATCTCATGTTGCTTGTACTGGAGCAGTAAAACCCTATCTCTGGTTTAAATCATGAGAGTAAGACATATCAAAATATATATGCACTCTTATGTCTGAAGCTGATATAGTTGATACACTAGCTAGATAAATCCATAGACATGACAAAAGCTAACCCAAAAGCTACCCAATTACAACAGGTATTATATATCTTTCTTCCAAAAGCAAACTCCATCACTTCAGGTAGCATCAATTTTCAAGACCTGCACAAGGGAATTTTCAGCCCCAAAGACTATTAATCGATTACTTTTGTACAACGTTGCAAAAATAGCACTGGTATTCTTCACTGAAATTATTACTCTGTTCTAACTTCTCCAGCTGCTAACAATTCTACTGCTATCCTTGACTTAGACTTACAGAGCATCACAGTGCTCTGTTCATTTCCTATTCCTCACAGTATAGATGGCATTATAGTAATACTTTACTTTTCATCTTATATTGGCTATTGTTCAGTCTTTTCTTATTGCTTCTACTATAAGAAAGCTGTTGCCCAATCTTTTACTTCCTTTTCATTATTAATTTGACCTTTCTGAATCGTTACTTTTTCCAGTTCCAAGACAACTCAAAACCAATATGATTTTGTGATGCAAGCAGCACATGGTCACTATCCTGTCTTCATTTCTTGGGAACAAATCAATGTTTTTGTACATCACAGCTTTCCATACTAATGTCTTCTTACACTGAGCTACTAAAAATGTCTTGTTAGTGCAGAAGGATGTTAAGTTGTCTAGCCCACAGCTGCACTTCATGACATTAAACACATTTTCATATATATTCTTGAAAAGAAAGGGCAGGAATGAGATTTCTCATTCTACTCATTATGTCTTTATAATAGTTTGCTTTTTGTATAGGTTTCTGATATTAAATGGCAGAAAAAGCAGAAACTGGAACAGTTTGTAACATTATGCAGCCTGTTTAATTTTATACTGAATAGTTAACACTGAAGAGTTCTTCCAACAGCCATTAAGAGGTGATCCAATCCTGCTATCCACACAGACTCAGTTCCAAATGCAGGTGTCCAGTTCCTCTTGAGGTGTCTCAGGTGAAATGGAAAAATCCCGCAGAAGGACCTGTGGAAGACTTGTGCCCATCTGGAGAAGCAGCTGGGGACTATCAAATGGCTCTATATTCATCTAATGGGAAACTCAATTGAGCCTTCAGTGTCTGCAGAGATGTGGAAGTAATGCTAGTTTCCTCTAGTTGTAGAGTGCAGAGATAACCTTATTTCATAAGTGATGTGATCGATGTATAAAGACAGGCTGTTTTTCTCCATCCTAATTGTTTTAGCACTGATTGCAATACATGTGATCTGCTTTCAATAGCAAGTCTTAGATTGCTCTAAACAAGTTAATTATATTTCACAACACCTTTGTGCAGTAGACAAATATTAATATTTCCATTTCGCAGTCAGAGAAGAAAGGAGGAAAAGAAACGGTAAGTGACTTACTGAAAATTAAACAATAACTCAGTGGCAGAACCAGAAAAACTCCAGACTTTCAATCACAGCTTGAATCCCCCACAGACCACTAACACAAAATGTAAGGATGGTAATAATAGCATGATTTTAGGGTTTCAAACTGAGAGAGCTACCTTTGTTTGCAAAAAGACACTGAGCTTGTACCAAAACTTCAGTGTTCCAAAAGGTCAACGCTGAGATAAACATCTTTGAAAAACAACAACACAAAAACAAAAACCTGGAGCCATAAATGATGGATCAAGATTGAACTCAATTTTCTGCCTACTACCATCATCACCTTGGAAAAAACATTCAACCATCACTCTGCAAGACATTCACGCTTGGAGATAATTTCTGAGCATATTGGAAAGGGTCACATCTATCCTCTTCTAGGAAGAAGCAGTATTTTAAGCTGATAATTAGAAGAAAAAAAATGATATTCCTGTAATATCCAGATGTTTCAGTAAGAATGAGGGATGCTTAAAAATATATATGGAAAGACTTTGTAAGCCAACTTAAATATGGACAACAAGACTGTGTAATGAACAGCAAGATGAGGCTGGGAGATGAAGGAGGAGAAGAACAATTACAAGAGTTAGAGTCTCTGTATGCTGCTCTAAATGCAATCTTACATTTCAAAATGTTTAGATGTTAAATGTTTTAAATTTGTGTGACATATGAAACTAAAAATCTGATCTACTAATTACTGCGAGGATTGTATTGTCTAAATTGCACCAAACAGGAGAAGCAAAAATCAATGACAGGCAAATTAAATGCCCTTTGATAGTATAAATCCAAGCTGATTCTACCGGTAAGACAAATAGGAGGATTTGTCTTACTGGTAGAAAAAAGCAGGATTTTTTTTCTTTTCTTTTTTTTTCCCACCTCAAATGTGAGGATACATACTATGAGATCCTGTATCCCTACTGAGTGTCCAGCTCTGTGAAAAAATGCATTTCTTCTGCAAGAGCCTATTTGGGATTATGCTCTTCTGTTAACTAGCTCACTCAATGTGTATGAACACATGTACATTCTGTTGTGAGATTCTAGGACAATGTTCATACTGGAATTTTGCAATGACTTTTGCAATGACATTTGATAATGAATGGAGTTATATAGTGCCTAGGGTAGGAGGGAACTTCCTTAAGGGAACCTGAACCTTAGATACTCCCAGGTTCATGAAATAATTTGTTTATCTAGAAAATACACTCATCAGTTAGAGGGACTGCAGAAGTAATTTCCGTAGCCATGACAAGTGAAGATGCTACACAATAGGATAAAAGTATATACAGTTCAATCACCACCATGCCTTATTTATTCCAGTCTAACAGTCCAGAAGTCAGTCCAATTAGCTGTCTGTAACACATGAGCTCTTATGTTAAGTCCATTCCTTTAAACTTGTTCCGTCCACAGAGTATTTCTATGATATATTAATCTTCACTGATGTGAAGTGAGAATAACAGGTTTATGTGAGATGAAGTCTACCAGCAAACTCTATTTATCTAAATATATAAAGTGCAGTCACCATTAAAGAGTTTGAGCATTAATTCCTTTCAGTGTATATCATCCTGACCTGGAATAAAAAAACAGCACTATTATCAGTCTCAAGCCAATCATATCTCCACAACAAGGGCTGTGGGCTTTAGAAATGTTCCTGAAATAGATAGATAGATAGACAATCCAGCAAATTTTTCCTCGAGTGAACTGACCTAAACATCTTTGAGATGCCATAGCTCTCACTTTCATCTTCAGAATGTTAGCTTGCTTGCCAGAAACATTGGTTGAAATATTTCAAGTAGCGTTAGCACAAGTCAGCACAATTTATGCTAGACAGAAACGTGGAAACTGCATGTTCTCTGTCTTACTAGAACAGAGCACTATCACACAAAACACACTGCAATGAGCCTACTACTGGAGTGTGAACATTCACTGGACACAAATTCTGCTTTTAATACTAAGTACTCTTTGTATCCTTTCACTGACAGATTTTTAAATGTTGATCTAAGAAAGTAGTATCCAAAACATAACATCCTTCTAACCTTGTACCCGCAGAGAAGAGACCACATATGTAACATCAAACTACTCCTGTATTGATTGGACCCTAGACAATTTTTCCTTATCAATTTGTGTTTTTCTATTCGACTGATTTTTGTCTATTTCCCGAGTCCCACAGAGAATTAGAAATTAACATTTCTTGTTTCCTTCCTGGCTATGCATTAACGACCTTGCTGCTTGCCTAATGAAGTCTTATACACTGAAGGAAAATAACAGGTAGGATTCTGCAGTCCTTACCAGCCTGACAGAGGGGGAACCTGCTGGGTTTGAGGTCCTTAACCTGTTAGAATACTGTGTGGTTCTGGACACATTAGTAAATTGTGACCAACCACCTGTTGGATCCATATGCTATAAAGCTGTTTGCCAAGCAGGGGGACTGCACACAGAATACCAGCAGTACATCTCCTTGTGTGCACTGTCAAGGGATGGGAGGGAAGGGCTTCTTGCAGTAAAAGGCGTTTTACAATGCATAAAATGGAGTAAAATTAAGCTACAGAAAACACATTCAAAAAGGCACCTGGGAAGAGCAAGTTTTCACTACATCTGATTTTGACCACAGAATAGGGAATATGCTCCTATGGAAATAAGCACATGTGTTAGTGTTACTGCTGGCTGTGAATCTGAGGGTGGAGGAGGCTGATGTGTTGACTTCAGCTTTCACCTAATTAAAGATGTAGTAAGGCTTAAACTAAAGCTTAATTGTGTATCCTATGCAAACAGCACACCAGATCTGCTCGGCAGAAAGATGTCTATTCTGCTATATTTCTTCTATACCAAGAGAAAATGTTTCTAATGGTTCTTTTTTAGACATTAGGACACAGAGAGTGACAGACAAATTGACCACTAAAACCAGACCTGCAGAATAAAGCTGAATACATAAAATCCATGCTATCACTTCATACTTCCTGCAAGCACTGCTACACAGCAACTAGCTGCCAGCAGCTCTACTGCAAACCTCAGCATATGGCTCCAAGTTGCTTTGCTCCTGTATCAATGCACAGAAATATGACACACCAATATATACATTGCCAGTAGGATTTTTTCAGTTATTTCTTCTGTAGGATGCACATGAACTTCTTCCCGTGCCCAGCCAAAAAAAAAAAAAAAAAAGAAAGAAAAAAAAAAAAAAAAAGGTTTATTTTAAAACACGACTTAGATCATTTTTTTGAAAACCACTGCACTGGCGTAAATCTCCTGCCACCATCACACAAACACTCCCCAAGACTGACTCCAAGGCTGAGTACAGAGTTAATCAAACTATCCGCTTGGGCTGAGCAATTGTTTATAGGACAGTGTAAAAAGTCAAAAGGTCCCTTTGGGCTCCATTATTTAATGTGTGTTTTTATACTGTCCACATTATGGGTTATATTGCAGCAGCATTTTGCTCAAGTTGCTTGCCAGCATTTACCATAGAGGAGCCCTTAGCAAGCTGTCACATCTGTGTCCACTCCTGTACCACCCATTTAGCAGAGACAATGATGACCAGAAACAACAAAGGAGTGACAGATAAAACAAACAATGCTCTGAGCCAGACATCACAGCCATCCCAGGCAAGTTTGCCATGGAAATATTCAAGAAAAAGGAGGGAAGGAAAGGGAGACATCAAATACAGGACTAAAAAACTTACACCCAGATGAGGTTTTAACCACCTACCCACACAACCCCACATCTTTGGAGCAATTTCTAACGCCCTGGTAGGGCTGAGCAAGGAAGAACGAACAGAGCACATGGGAGGCAGACAAGCATCCAGCGTCTCCTCCCATTTGGAGTCAAATAGTCTCCTGCGAGTCACGAGACAGAAGGAATAATACTAATAATTGTTATTATTGTAATAATGATAGTAATAGAGATTCACCAACCTTGAGGATCCCAGTTCACCTGTTTTCTTGGAGTCTCGATTGGAAATTTCATCGCTTCCTTTTTACACAGGGAGAAAAAAGAATTAAATAAATTTCCCGACCTTCCTGTCTCAATGCTGCAGTCAAACAAATTAATTTCAAATTATAGGGAGTCTGCGCTGTTTGACTGAGGGAAACTGGTGGTTGCCAAGGCAAGCGATACACAAATAAATCAAAGAAAGTGGGGAGGGGTGGGGAGGGGCGGGAAAGGGAGCAGGGCGGTGGGGTTTGCAGAGGGAGGTGAGGAGGGGTGCGGACACCCCAGCAGAGAGGGGGAGTGGAGATAAGGTAAGGGCCGCAGGGGCCGGGGCTGGGCAGCGTGTGCTGCTGAGTCTTGGGCTCGCCTCGCGGATGCTGGGGCGGCACGGTCCCCGCTGCAGCCCACCTAACGGGCTCGGGGCTGGGCAGCCCTCAGGAAGCGAGCCAAGCCCACCCCCAGGGACACCTCCCACACGTACACACCCCAAAGCTGAGCCCACGTCAGCTCGGCCGCAGCACTAGGAGAGTAACAGGTCAGCCAGCGGGGGCGAGCCGCAGCGGCATGGCTGGGGGAAGGCTGGGCACCCTCGGCTGGGTGTAGCAGCAGCCTGGCTAGCTGAGGAGAGCCGAAGCAGGAAGGATGATAGGAGGAGGAGGAGGAGGAGGAGGAGGAAGCCACCCTATAGCTTTGAAGGGAATTCACCGAGTCCCTCTCCTCACTGCCTTAAAAAGGGAGTGGGAAGAGGCTGCGAATCCCTTTGTGAGGAGGCGGCGGCGGCGCCGCGTGCCCCGGGAGGGGAGGGGAGGCTTCCTCCGATACTTACTGGGTCCTCGGCCCCGCAGGAGGATGCAGGCTGCTTTGGCAGAGTTGGCAGCCGCAGCCACGCTCGGCTAGCTATTAGCAGCAGCACATGGCAGGAGCACGGTGGCAGCCAGAGACTCCGCAGCACCGGGGGAGGGGAAGGGCAGGGATGCTCAAAGCCGGCAGCCCAGCCTAAAAAGAGCACCTCGACCAACCAGGGGCTCCCTGTGCCCTGCCTGCTCCGCTGGGGGGACACGGATAGACACCTGGCGTTCAGGCAGGGCTGAAAGATGTGGTCAGGGGTGGGGGTAGGAGGGCTGGAAGGAGGCTCAGGGGTATCAATGACCTTCCAAGCCCCCAGGCGCTTTGGAAAAAGTGGAGGACGCTGGGGTGTCCCTTGTGCCTTTATCAGACATTTACTCCTTGCGCAATCTGCAGTTATCCTTTTTTCCCTCCTGCTCCTGCTTTCCTCAAATACAAATTAGGCTGCTGACAGTTTACACCAGAAGTGCTTTCAGTTCGAGTTACAATGTATGCCTCAGCTTCCCTCCTTTAGCCAGGAAAACAAAACCCCAGCCCATCTGCAGGGCTGAAGGAAGAGTGTGAAAGGTTAACCCTGTCCTGCCTCCGGTTTTTCAAACTGTGAAAAGCACATAAATCACTGGGAATGGTTTGGTGGGAGATATCCACATGTTTACATGGGTCATGTGTCAGAGACTCACATTAGAATCAGACTGAGGTCTATAGCCAAAAAAGCCTTCTGAATTTCCAGGAATCAAGTTCAGATTATAAACTTGCTCCTTAAGACCACTTCTTTTCCTGCACTTTTTGCCCTAAACTTCTTTTCACCCAATTGCACTGTCTTGTTTTCCTATCTGTTGCTCAGATGTTAGTTAAACCTGTATGAAAAAAAAGAGAGAAATCTTACCCAGGTGAAAAATTAGGCTGTCTGAAGTGTGTGGTTCTCCTTGGGAAACTCTCATTGTGAAGATTTGCATGCTCTTTACACTTCCAGATTCACAAGGTAAATAACACACACTCCTGCACACACACTCTTTGTTCAACCTTACCCAGGAAGAGAAAACCAGTATTTATGAATCCATCACCTTAATTTGGCAGTGGCATGAAAGTCCTTTAAAGCAGTATGTACTTCGGAGGTACTATATGAAATAGTAGTGCAAGTTTTCCTTGGGGGGAGGTGCTGGGTGTCTTTTCTTAATCTGAGCACCCCCGTGGCTCTTGTTTTGTTCTGTACAGGAGGAGGCGGGAGAGGCTGCTTCAAGGGAGAACACGGTAAGAATTATAATGAGCCTGCTCAGTCAGATTTGAATTTGAGACGATTGCAATAACACCAGAAGAACAAGGTATTTCCTTTGTAAGTATCCTACGATACATTCTGAAGAGGCTTTGGGATTCCTGTTGACGTTACTTCTGCAAACTGAATGGAAAAAATTGAGAGTAGGCTTTGCTAATTGTGCAGCATGATTGCTTGAGTCATGACTGAAAATCTTTTTGCTATTCTAGTAACCTAGAAAGACTTCGGAGACTTTTGAACACCTTATTCTAAAGGACTTCTAATGCTCTCTCTCTCTCCATATGTATAATATACGTATACACACATGAATACATAAAATCTATGCACGTGTATAACATTTCTTCAGTATGCCGGTTTCCAGTTCATTATTAATATCTTCCTTTTATATTACTGGTAAAACTTACATATAGACAAATATTACTTAGTTGTGATTAGGAGCTCCGTCACTCTAACCCAAGCAATACTTTTGTCTTTTTGCCATAACAACTAACAGTTAACTGATGAGGTAGTTATTATGCTGTAATCATCTGTCCACTGATAACTCACCCAAATTCAACAAATTCAAACTGGCTTCTGAAAGGCCAACAGCATTTAATATTTGCTAACGTAAGCACGAAATGAACCTATAGTCTAGAGATGAAATCTTCAGGCAATTTCATTCCCAAGCATTTGCAAATAAACAGATCCTGTCTTTTGCTGTCTAAAGAAGAGTAATTTTAATGTGGTCTTAAGAACCTTACATTATTAAGCTGACTTTAGAAAAACATCATATTTATTTGACTTATGGAATCATTAAAATGCTAAGTTTGTAATAATGAAACAATATTATATTCCTGTCATTGTAACCACCCGATGTTCCCATATTCCTCAAAACTATCTGTAAGCTTTACAGTAATTTTTGTCTTGGCTCCAGCTATACAGCTTAAAAGTCTTGCTGTAAATTGATTGTGATCTCTCAGGTACAGAAATACATGATATCATACAATTGTTTTGCAATTTTTTACCATGTTATGATCATGGAAATCTTGCTTGATTATTTCAATACCTGAGATCTGTAGTTTTATCTAGTTGGCCAATTTATTCCCAAAGTAACTCATTTAAAATCAATGGGGTTACTCCAGAGATGGCTTTGGCACAATGAGCGCATCTTTCACTGACAGCACAGCTGTTGCATAGAAACGTAACTATTATCTTATGCAAATAAAAGGCCTTTCACCCCTCAGTGATGTCAAATTCTCATGATAGGCAGAACTGGAGCCTTGAAGCTATAGTATTTCAAGCTGTTACTCTGTCAACTTTTATAAGCCAAGTGGATTCAGTAATGTTTAATATTTAAATAGGAGACCACCAAGAAAAAAAAAAAAGCATAATGAATCTACTTTAGTACTTGCATAACATTTTTCAGGTCTTGACTTTTTAACAGTAATTTAGCAAATCAGTCTGCCTAAATTCTTCAGATCTTACATCCTCAGAGTTGGTGTTAGCTGAGATCAGTGTCTTGTAGGGATTGACTTGCGACCATCAAAACACAACCAACAAGACGCTATTTATTACACACAATCTCACTGACAGAAGAATAAAATGCTAAGTTCCATTTTATTGTTCAATAATATGGCATGAGTGACTTAAAAGCTGTTCCGGTGTAACTGAAAGAAGGCCATAGCAGAAAAGAATAATAAATATATATTATACCTAGTAAATGCAGTAAGTAGGAATTAGAAAATGCATCAGTGGTAGATTGAAATCATCTGTAACTCTTATGTTAAATTTCTTGAACATACTGAAGGAATACAATATGGTTAGGTGGAAATCTTTTGCAGTCTTGGCATCATCACTTCGCAATATGCACATGTGCATGTAACTATTCAGTTTATGGTTGCTAGAAATGTGCTATTTCTGATTTTGAAGATTGTTCTTTGTTTAGTTTATTGCCACGGACTGCTCTTTTTTACCCTAAGACTAAGAAATCCAAAGTATAAATCCAGTGAAGGGCATTCTGTTCTTTATGTTCTGTCTTCAGTAGTATGAATTTGGACAAGACCCAGGGAAGAAAAATTTTATAGCTTTTTTTACTTCCTAGGAAGCCTTGTGTGTAGGAAGACTTACAAAGCCTTCTCTATGGAGTAAACTGAATAACTTTCTTCTGATGGTTTTCAGAAGATTTAGTGTGTCTGGGAATTAAAAAGTTAACTAATAATCAGGATTACCTCACCTTGTGCAAGGAAAACAAACTTGCTATTGCCTTTTACTGCTTGGTGTTTCTTAGAAATCATTAAGCCTCGATTTTCATTCATGCAGAGATGAACCCATAGAAATGCAAGTCTTTATTTATTAACGAGATCACTGAATCTGAGGCTTTGTAATAGCCTTTTCCAGAACAGGATCTGCACAGATCTGACGTGTTTAAGTTACCACAGACAATCTACAAATTCCTTTAGCCAGTGACACTAAACAGAATACACTATGGATCTTATCTCTCACATCCTAATGCACCATTCATATTCCCAGCCTCATTGTAAGCATCCATCCCCTAAATGCCAGAACTGAAGTGAGGGTGCCTGCTTTGCATTTTGTAATTATCTACTTCATCCTCAGTTCTTTCCTGGTAATATTTTTTCATTAGCCAGACTCGAGCTTTCAGACACCTGTTACGCCAGTCCCTTTATTGTGCTAGCAAGGACTGAAGTGGCATAGTTAGCTCACATTTTTACTCTATCTTTAAAATTACAGTCCATGCACATTATTACTGTAATAATACAATGTAGCATTTTGTTCAGAAAGGTCTGTCATGTAAAACAAGTATTAACTCAAGCTCTATAGTACTGAATCTCTGATGGAACCCACTTACATCTGTTTCATATTAGTTTAATTTGACTTCAGTACAATTACTCCTGAATCACAGTCATGGGAGAATTACAATCTGGCCCTTAGTTTTTTTCCATGATGTCTGCAAAGAATCCTCATAAGATCAAAGTCTGATATTTAACAAAAATAGAAAGCTTGATTAATAAAAACAAGCCACCAAATTCATTTTAGAGCAGTAGCAGTACTGTTTTCTTTCCTCTTGTCATTTGTTAAAGATTTATTACTAGATAGCTACATGAAGCTTTACCTTAGCAGGTCGATAACTTTTCTCTATATTAAACAGGAAATTTAAGGGTTGGCTTTCAGAGATACCTATGTTTCTTTGTCAGTCACATCACTAGCAGAGTCGTGCGAGGACGGGCGCAGTGTGCAGAAGCGCGCCCGGCCCGCTGGTGGCTTCAGGACCCTGGACAGTTGAAGTCGGCCACGGGCAGGGGCTGCGGGGAAGCGCCGATTCCGCAGCCTCGGCCCCAGCCTCCCTGCTGCATGAGCGCCTGGCCCCAGGCACTGCTTTCCCACGTCCCAGGCGAGAGTCTGACCTGCCAAGGCGATGCAGAGCCAATGCAGTGACAATGCAGGCTTTCTAAAGCAGTGTAGCAGCAGATTGAAAGAAGAACGGTGGATAAATGAGTGGATGTGTTCAATGCATTACAGAAATATATTAAATCACATCCGCATATAAAATCATCCAAGGACTCATCAACAATTGCACCACTGAAGAACAGCAAGGGAAACAGTGTGATTTTATGTATACAATTGTTGTTCCAATATTTGCTTGATGTCTTCAGATTGAATAAATATACTTACAAAGATTTGTACTTAGAACACGTAAGGATCTTGGGCAAGACTTCAGATTATTTTCCTTACTGCAGTATAATCTGACTATTTCCTACCTAATCTGCAGGACTAGTAAACTAAGTCAATTACTTGCATATCCTGTATTCAGATTTGCCTTCTAGCATACATGACACGCAAACTTACCAGACAGTAGGGCAAGTTTAGGGGCCAAACACGAAGGAAGTCAATGCTAGTCTCAGAAGCAATGTCTTACCACACTTCATAATGAAAACTTTCATCATTTCTTAGAATCAAGCATGCCAGTAAATGCAGCTGTTCCCTTCAGTGTTCTTCATTGTATCATCACGGAAGAATCCTCACAGCAGCCTATTAAATGTGGGTATTAATGCAAGTATAGAATACACGAAGCAAGGAGGAACAGTCTGCACAGACATTATTAACTGTGACCAGTCCTCCTACAGTTTTCAGTCATGTCTTTTTCTTATCTACTCTGAACAGCAAGGGAAGAAAGATGATATACTGAGCATTTAAAGAGCTGACTACAACACCTGCAGTAATCATCATCCCTTTGACATTACTCAGTAGAGCTTTACAACTTCCTAAATTAGGTTACTTAGTTACCACTCACGTAGTAAGAAGCTGTTCCAAAAAATGTGAAGGTGATGGTATTTATCAAGGTGCTGTGGAACAGGGAATGAAATAAAACTTCAATTTCAGTTGCACTACTAGATCTTTCCTCTAGCTTCTCCCAACTTCGTAGCTGAGTGCAGACACCTTTCAGCCAAACCACACAGATGCAGAACTTTCACTGTCAGTACTTCAGCCATTGTTCGAAAGGTAACACTCTGAATTGCATAGGTCTTTATATCTGCACACAACCAGCCACATCAGCACTGGACCTCTTTGAGAAAAAGACCTTGAAATAGTATGGTATTTCAAGCAAAACCAAATCAGTGCATTAATATTCTGTTTTAAGAAGAGCAGGGGCTATGTTCTGAGTGTAAATTAAAAATTACTAATAGTTATTACAGGAGCAGTGCCAGGCATTATAATGATGAGCAGAAAAATGTCTCATGATGGAAAATCTTAATATAGCAAGGAAAAAAGAGCTATTCCCACATTTCTGAACATACAGTAGATGAATCCCAGTTTGAATATATACACAAATCATACACATGCACATATATATAGCCATATAAGAAGTAGAAATACAAACCCATGAGTAGAATCTTCTGGACTTGGGGAAAAAAAAAAAAGGAAATAAAATGACTGGATTCATCCCAGTATATAACATCGTCTTCCACAACAACTACCCTGATTATCATACTCTCCATTTCATTAACTGTTTTGCACTATATTGTTAGATAAGATATAGTGGGATTACAAGTTTAGATGTAACATGGCAAGAGACTGCAGTGTTATTCACACGTGGCATACTTTCACCCAAGTGAGAAGCTCAGTGTTAATCAATCCATAGGCAGTGGCTTCTCACAGTTAGCAGATCTGTGACAGCCTACAGACCAGCAGGTAACATGCATTTCATTTTACTACCCATGAAAAGAAGTGTCACCCTATATAATTATAGTAAGCTTCTGGACTATATGTAGTCAGGGAATATAAATGTAAATATAAGGTTATGTGAATTGGGAATTGCACTGTGATAACAAGTCTTCATGCTGAATAGAAAAAATAATGTGCATAAGCTTCCTAAGATAACAATTGCAGGCTCTCTACAAGCTGCCTCCTTTGTATATTTACATTCTGAGTGCAGATATTATTTAAGTATTTTACAGAGCTTTTCAGGAATGCCTCCCTGCTGCTCTAAAACAGCTGCAGTTACCGTTGTATGTAACATGTAAAAGTCTTGGGATCTTCTGTTCAAAATGAACAACAAAAACACTTTTTTTACATCTTCATGCTGTATTTTTATATAAAGATCCCATTTAGTAATCTTCCTTACTATACAAACAAGACATGGATAATCTCTAGCCCAGAAATTTAATATGCTTAAAAGATAGATCAAAATTACTTGTACTACAAAACACATGTACAAATCAGATATGCATTTCCTTTTACTTTCCACTTTTTTTTTTCAGTTTCACAAGGCTAACTATTAAGGCACTAAGGCACTCCTCAGCCCTCATTTAGAACACTTCTTTGAAATTCTAGAGAGTATTCAGGATTGGTGACTGTTTCAGTATTGCATTGTCAACCAATGTGTTCAAAAGTGCCAAGTACTTTTCCATCCACAGGTGAAGAAACCTTGAAAAAAAAAAAAACAAAAAAAAACAAAAAAAAAACAGTTTGCAGGCAGTGCTAGGTATTCACTCCAGGAAAAAAAAAAATGCCCCTTTAAATTATTTCCAGTTGACCAGCATAGAACTCAGGAATATGAAGCAATCATTCCTGCCCAGGTTCCAAAAGTTTTTTAGGCAACCAACACCAAATGAATCAACAGCAGTTAGGCACCTAAATATCTTGCATATCTTCTTTTTAACATATAACACCAAATCCCTCAGTACCCTAACCATGGTAATAGAATAAAGGAAGTAAAGAATTTAGCACCAAGATAAGTTGGAAGCATTTTGAGTAAAGGAAGACGATGGAACAAATGAAGGTTCTGTCATCATCATAACTAATTATCTACACAAACAGTGGTAATAATTTACTCAATTGAAGAGTTCAGAAGTAATGTAGAAGTGTACATTTATGGCACAAGTTTTCTGCATACCAAGTGAGAAATCAGCGCAGCTACAGTTACATAAATCTTGACAGAAATTTGATGCTAACATTAGATGCTGCTAAATATATAAACAGGCATGGAAGTTTGCCATTACATGTCCTTGTTAGATAGATCAATACCTTTCCTTTGTCAATGCTTGTACTTGATATTTCAAGGAGAAACATAATACAGCTAATTCTATTCTCTTTTGCATCTTCCAGCTGAGCTATCTCTAGCAAAAAAGGATCATGAAAATCTTCTTACAGATGAGATTACTGGTGTACAGAATGGTCTAGCATCTCATTTAGTTTCATGAAGATCTTGAATAGAGTGAAAAATGGAAATGAGATATTTCAAAGCCAAACACTTAGCCAGGAAAAAAATCATAATAATTTTTACGATGTAAGAACCCAGACTGATTAAACTGAAAAATACTGTTAAAAAAAAAAAAACAGTGCAAGAATCAAAACATACGCACATCAGCTACTATCATTCTACTTGGTAAAAATATACCTCCACTAGCAGTTCATTCCATATAAAATATTCTATGCATAAAACCATCCTCCTTCTTAATTATCACAAATATCAATAAATTATGCACATTGGCTTCTTGGGTTATAAATCAGCAGTTCATATTAGTTTCTGGCAATATAACATCATCCTTTAATTAAAATTAATAGCTCATTCTTGATTTTGTAACAATCCAAAAAGAACATATATGAAGGCTCTTCAACTTTTCATTTTATTTAATCACAGAAATCCATACCTGTTAATGTATTGCAGTAGGTCAACTTCATTTTTCTTACTCCAGTAATTCTCTGTCTTGAAAAGCAGTGGCCAAAACTGAAATACACTCATTAATGGTCTATTGCAACTTTTACTTATTTACAATTTTTTTTGCATAATTTTTTTTCAGCTTTTTCACATACTAACTCATTTATTTCTCTCCCAACTGGGTAAAGATAAATATTCTAGGTAAATCACAGAAAATCCGGGATCTTTCTGTCTTCTCGTTTCTTATATGAAACTCACTGCAGCAAAGAAATTAATACTAACATAACTGGTGACAAACTCAAAAACAGAAGAGATTGTATTTAGTATTTGACTCTTGAACATGCCTTTTCTGCTTCAGAGGTGTGACATCGTTAAGGAAGATAGGCGTTAGTTTAGATCTGTTTTACTCTTAGGAAAAAACAAACTTGCTTAAATATCTATCCATTTTTTTTTGTTACAACAAATGTTTATAAAACAGTAAGATTTGAAATACAACAAGTAGATGGATTGTGTGTGAAAATTCTCTTGGACACGGCTGTTTTTTTATGAAATTTTACAAAATGAATATATTTAAGGTTTAGCTTGAGGAATTGTGTCACTAAAACAAAGATCTATTTTTGGCCTACTTTGTTTTCTACAATCATATTAATTATTCATTAATCAGGGGTTAGTAATAGAAAGTAGCTGAAGTGCTTTTATTTGCAGCTGTTTCTGATTCTCCTGCTACATAGTAGTAGGAGGAAATCCAGCTGTTGCAAACATTGGATACACAAGAGTCTGCTAGCCTATGGCATCTTCAGAGAAGGAGAGGCTGCCATGGGAACTGACTTTTAAGACAATAAACTAATATAGCTATATGTTTTCACTATTTTGGAGAAGCAAGTTGTCAGCTCAGTATTGCTGCCACAGCCACAACACAGAAGCATAGAAAACACAAACTCTTTACCAGTAATGTAATCCACAAAACTCACTAAAATCCAAAAGAAATGGTCACTGAAATCTTTAAATTAAAAATACATCAATTTTCAGCAAACAAAATGCAATCACTTTTTCTTACACAGAAAAGAGAAGGAGAATTGATAGGTCTACCCTCAGCCCAATTTCTGGCTTCTTAAAATCAAAGATTTTTGTTGTCATCCCAAAATTACTGAAAGAACCATTTCTTCCTCAGACAATTCCAGAGCAACAAGGAAAATGTACTTCCACACCTGCCAATCAAAAGACAACAGTCTGACACAGTTTGTATTCACCTCCATTTTATTCTCAGGAAGAACTCTGCTTTAAGTGTGACCTATTACTTCTCAAGTATGTAATTCCACCTAAAAAAACTGCTAACGTTAATAGGTCAAGGAACAACTGAGGCTACTTAAAACTTGCATTATTCTTTAAAAAAAAAAAAATCAAATAACTTGCATCTCAAACTGCTTTCTCTTCAGATGTAAATCTCTGGATTTAGAGAAATGATTAACAAACACCACTAAGAGTCAGATAACTACACCTCCAGTAAAGTGAAAATTCCCTCCTCACAACTTCTGCTGGATTGAAAAGCATCTGCAAATGTTTTCTAACTGGATCCCTTGTTGTTCAGACAGAAAGAGCTTAGCCCACAGTGAGGTCACTCCAGAAACTTCTGAGAAAAGTACAGGAATAAAAGAGAATTGCATGGGGCCAAGGAACACAGCTAGCCACAACTAAGTTACCAATCTCAAGATGAAATAAAAAAAAATATTTAGAATTGAGATTAGCACTGGTACAACACTGGCATACACCCCCCTACAGAATAAAATGGGATCAAACTTTTAAATAAAAACAAAATTTTTAAGACAGAGCCTGAGCAGTTTATTAAACATTAATACAATGTTGTTGCCTGTTATTAAAGAAACCATCATAGCACGTAAGACTTATCCCTATCCTGGTTATATTTTCCCTTATTTCTATATTCTACAACTGGTTTGATTACTCAGAATAATTTCTATTCCTTCTAGTCAGAATTTCTATATTCCATTACGTTATCCGTTCAACAGCCAGTGCTATTCACATTTAATATTAAAAGTCAGCCTTACCCTGCTGCTTTCTGTGACAGAAGATTAAAAATAAATATTGTGTTCAGTACTCACCTGTACCTTGTAATCTGTAGTTTTGATATTTATTATTCAAACAATAGAATGTCATTTATGTTCCTACTGATAAGAAGTACAGTGCAGAAATCTCATTCCAAAATGGAGACAAGTGAGCTAACTAAGTATCTCCATTTTACTACAAGCTATGAATCATGTTAAGGTGATTTAGACAGCAGCCTACTCAGGTACCTGACTCGGGGTGTACACAAGGTCACACAAGTCACCGACAGACTGTAAACAAACTGTGAGCATCCTGACTCCTGGGTCTGTGAAACATCCATCAAAATGAACTCCTCTTATTTTCTTTCCTGATGCATATAACATGTTTATGGGGAAGAAGGTGCTATTATACCAAGTTCTAAAACATTAAAATTCAGGTTCTGTCTCAATCAGAATGTGGACTTCCCTGAAGTCTTATGATATCAGTATCAATGCACAAGTTCAATAAGTAATGCGTAAGTTCAATAAGTTTTTCTCCTTGGAATATAACTTTAAACTGAAGGAAAGCTTTAGACAATGTAACAGAAAGTACTTACTGTCCTTCTTCCTAGAATGTCCTTATTTTGTTCTTTTTTTTCCCCCTACTATTAATAAAATGATTCCACAGAAAAAAATACTCTTACAAAATTTATTGCAAGAGTTACACTTCATACCCTCCAATTTGATTATTGTTGTTCTCTTGCCCACTGCTTTCTTTCACACATAGTTACAAGTGGTTAAAGTGACAGAAATCACTATTACTTATGCAACACAGCATGCAAGAGATTTTCTCAGTCTGTCATCTTCATCTTCCAGTAAGCGTAAACAAAGAGGCAATGCCATTACAGTACCTTCTAAATCCAAAATAAATCCCCAAACTATTCCAGTTGGAAATTTCTATTTCTAGATAAATTGTATGCCACGAACCATGCAGACAGATATGAAACTACAGTGGAAAACTAGAGTATATTTGTTTTTTTGTCTTGCAGGCAATTTTAAAGCCACCCCTGAGGATTTCTCCTCTTGACCTTGTCATATCCAAAGGAACTCTCTTGAGCACACAGGATCCCATTTGTTCAAGGATGTGCATGGATTCACGTAATACTAAACAAGTATGAGCACTCTGTAATGGCTGTGTACAAGTTAGAAGGGCCACACAAAAGCTGCATTGACATTCTTCTGTCTGCCTGCTGTAGGCTGGGTAGATACAGGCAATCCATCTTGGTCTATTCACTGATCTTAATAGAGCTGTGTCATTTATATTTTTCTAATTTGAGTCGCAATTTTCTGTTATTGAGTGAAATATTGAAAATACGTTTTCATCCTTTTCCTCTTAGTTTCTGTGAGTATGTATCTGCTTGTGACACAACAGAAAATATTAGAAAATAAAACATATCTTATGCTCTGGGCAACCAGTTATGACATTTATGTAGTTTTTTCCCCCCCTCTTAAAATTCCAATTACATCTTTAGTTATTGCAGTGTATTCTCAATACCTAATCATTCAAATAAAATAATGAGAAAAGAACAGTTCTCAGCAGTCAGCACTGAAAAAGAGCTATTTTTCATTTACAGTCTTCTTGTCTGTAAACTTTCATGGGAGCAGTAGATAAACGGAAAATGACATAGTGTAAGAATAAATACAAGTAGATCTTGAGTCACCCCAGCTACTGGGTTTTACATTACAGCCCAAAATATCAGCTACAATTTATATGCTTTTTCCCTGTTACATTTAAAAAATATTTTTGTACCACGGGGCAGATGCATGATATGACTGTATAAAACTGAAGAGAAAGAATAGATGTACAGAGTACATCTGCACAGCAGCTTCCTGAGGGAGTTTTGGTAGTACTTATTCATACTGCAGGGGAGACCTTTTCTTCTAAAAGCAACAAAAAGTATGGCAACTTAACACTGTGCCATTATATATTGCTATAGTTCAATCATCTTCCTTACCACATTCTCTCTTATTGCATTCTAAATTACAGCATGCTAAAAACTTCAAGTATTAAGACATGGATCATCTCCTCTTAATTGTTTCTGCATCACCATTCCCAGTGGGACCCTAGCATTTACAAAAATATCTGACTACTGTTGCCATACGACTGTAACAAAACAACTAAACACACTGCCATGAAGAAAGGTAGAGAGTCTCCAGCCTTGTCGGAATACATAACTCTCTTATCATTTTGAAAGCAACAATGACTACACGACTTTAAACAACTCCGTATAATCAATGGATATCAAGATGTTATAATCACAAAAAGAACAAGAGAGTTAGGCAAAGCAGACTAAGATAACAGGAGAGAATAAATGGAAGGCTTACCCATATGCTAGGCTCACCTACAAAAAAGACCAGAAGAGGGGATCTCCAAACAAGATCCTTCCCCAGTGGTAGCCAGCTCTTAAATAGGTCTAGGAGGGGTGCAGCCTGGCTCCACCCCTTCCGGCAGCACAGGTGAATTGCCTTCACCTGTGCTCTTCTGGCTGACTCATGGCTCGCCTCAGGTGATCAATCAGAGGTTCAGGCCGTGATTCAGCAGTTCCCATACAAACTCTAAGGACCAAATGATCAAACAACCATGTAGCACAGAGGCAGACCAAAAATTTCTCCTAGAAAAGTGTGCTTAAAAAAACACCCTAGAGTTTACTTCAGTCTTTGCCCTTGCACCAGCTCCTTTTGCCTGACACAATAATTTCCCAGGTAAGAACAAAAAGTCTGTTCAGGCAGTCTGTTTAAATGTGTTCAGAAGGCACTGCCTCCTCTGATGTTTCAGGGAAACATTTTTCTTTCTAGACCACTGCAGAAGAATGAATGCAATGAATCTGAAAGTGCAGGCGGGGGATTTCTGCAAGGCAGCAGCTGCCTGCTGTGAGCAGCAGCCAGCCAGTGTTGGGAAGGTACGCATGCTGAGGCACAGGCAGATGACAAAGCCGCACTGTAACAGGGCACTAACACCAAAATGGAGAGAGCAAGAAACTCAAGAAAAACTAAAAAGCTTATTTCAATCTCAAAGTACACAGTGTGATGAATTTAGGGCTTTTCTGTATGAGCACAGTGTGCAGATTTGGTTTTGGGGATGTCTTCTGCCTGCATATGTAGGCTTACTTAGACAGTTGTAAGGAAAACAGAGCATGAAGGAAAATCAATGGCTTAAAACAAGCAAAGACTCCCTAAAAAAAAAAAAAAAAGAAAAAAAAAAAGAAAAAAAAAAGCAGACTTCAATTCTTCAGGGTGCACACAAACCATGTTTTCCAAGCCAGCTAAATCCCAGAAATGTACAATTCTGACATTACAAATTGATCTCTGTCCCAAATGAAATGCGATCTGTTGGAGGTGCTGCCTGCCTGACAGGCAGTCTTTTTCAGAGGAAACCAGGCTGATCTGTGCTAAAAAAAACCCCTAAGCTTTTTATGGACTGTTTCCTTTTTCTGATGCCCTTTCAGGAGGTTGTAGAGCGCAATAAGATCTACCTAGATAATAAACTGGGGAAATGTAATTTGCAAGTCTTACCTTCTCAAGTAAGAACAGGTGATCTTCTAGACTTTCCACTGTGACTCTTCCTGCTGCTTCCATCCTCCCAGTGCAGTCAAACTTTAATACCACACTGTGCTCTAAAATTTCAAGGAAAATGGGAAAATACCCTCCTGAGAAAGACAGCCAACAACATTAGTGCCGTGTTTCTTCTTTTCAGTTTGGAAGAGGACAAAATTTACAATTTTCAATATGCTATTTCTTTGACAACAATTTGTTCTCTGCAGCAATTCATTTCATTTATTTTTGAACTTACTATGATGGATCAAAAATCCATGACTGATTAAATTTCTTTTAAGACTTATTTTTATTTAGTATGTGTTGCAGGACTTAATGTGTGAGTACGTTGCAATATATCAGGATTAGCTTTTAATTACATGAAGTACATAAACACTTAGAGATCCAATAGAGCCAAAGGGCAAAAGATTGCAAGTCAGACCAGTTACAGACACAGAGCTCTGGTATATGTTGCTATTGGAGGTAAAAAACTTCAGAGCTGGGGTATTTCTAGGATGCTTCTGATTGAGGGGGAACTAGTGGAAATTGCTACGTTCCCTCAGTGTTGCCTAGAAACCAGGGGAACAGTCATGATATGTTTCTAAAAACACTCACATTTGGGAGTTGTAATTATCTATATGGTGGAAAAAACATATAAACAATGGGAAGGCACTATGAGAAATACATCATTAGGGTCAGAAAGAACAGCCTAGTTACTATGCGTTGGGAATGATACACTGAGAATTCAAGAATGTGAAATTCCGAATTCAAACAATGAAAC
Source organism: Lagopus muta (assembly GCF_023343835.1). Taxonomy (NCBI): domain Eukaryota; kingdom Metazoa; phylum Chordata; class Aves; order Galliformes; family Phasianidae; genus Lagopus; species Lagopus muta. The sequence continues at coordinate 42,890,776 of NC_064438.1, forward strand.
AAAAAGTATTCTAAAAGTATAAAGATATTGCTGTGTGCAGCTCATTTGAAAACAACAAAAACAAAACAAACAAAAGTGAGAGACATTTTCAGTAGCATGATTTCTGAAGCCAATACACAGCATTACAACTAGAGCCCAGGACACCACAGCAGTAAGATCTCAAGCGCTTAACCTCCTCTGCAGTATCACCAAGTATCTGAAACCGACACTACTTTAAGACAATCACTACCTCCACAATCTACTGGTTTAACTATATGAATTATTACAAAAAAAGTGTAAGCACTGATACACAGCAACTAAGGCAACTGGTTTCCTGAAGCCCTATCTCCTAATTTCCAATTTTACATGCAGTCAAAAATCCTTTTGGGGGAAGGGGAAAGAGAAAGAGCATTTGGATTCAGGGCTTTCTGGATTTCTATTCATGGGGGAGTCAACTTACTCTTCTGGGCAGCCTGGTCTAGTGGTTGGCGACCCTGCACATTACAGGGGGATTGAAATTAGATGATCATTGTGGTCCTTTTCAACCCAGGACATTCTATGATTCTATGATTATAATGATATCATTGTCTTCACACCAAAAGAGATATAAGAGAAAGAAAAAATGCTATTAAATTATTTGTTATAGAAAAAAAAAAAGCTATTTTGTTACCTAATGGTTGGTAGAAGTTGACATACCATGAGAACAGACACTTTATAAAAAAAACAGTCAGGAAGATGAGTTGGAATGAGGATCCAAAGAAGCTTGTATTTCCTTTCCTGACCCCTTTCAGACAAACTTAAAAACAATTATCATTACAGATGATTTTACAGAAAGCAGTATTAGACTGTCGAAATAATCACTATAATGTGGAGCACAAGAATTAAGGCTGCATGCAAAGAGTACTTCACACAAAATAAATGGGAATATAAAAAAAATCATTAAAGATGTACTAAAGCAGCTTTGAAGGGAAACCACAGGCTGACCAGCAGGAGCTAGGGGTTAACAAGAAACTTCAGCTATGCATCCAACATTCAATAGTTGACTACTGAAAAGTTTTCTGAAATTTTTGGTAAGCACTACTGTCACACAGAATGTGCAGCAGTACTTCAGGTTTCATCCACACGACTATGTCTGCTTCTGTGACTTCCTGGGAATCTGGAATGAGGATGAAGGGTCTTGTTCATCGCTGGCAAAAATGCATAGCTAAGGATGCTGACTGCGTTGAAAAACAGCGTTTTGTAGCTGAGAATTCGCTCTATAAGCGTTATTGTGTTCTTTGTATCATCTGCCTCAGTTTCCATGGAGATAAATAGGAGACATTACTTCTGGAGTGACCATGTAAAATCAAACCTATCACTTCTTCAGAAAGTTGACTACAAACAAAACCAGTGTTAATACATACATCAGTGATATGATCAAACATTGGTTTTCAATATTTGCTGTTGTGGTTCATTTCTGAAGAACTGCTCTTTTGAAAGAGTGAATTTCTTCATTGTAACACGCCGGGAACACTCCAGCTTCACTACTTGCCATTCTCTCCTACAAAACATGAGTAATTTTGCTTAAAACACTCACTTGGCACCAATTATTTTTTTACTTTCAGTCATGTTGCAAGCAGGTTTAAACAATTACTGCGGATTACAGGCGGGGGAGAAGCCATCCCCAAGGCCGCGGCCTGGCCCGGCCCTGCCCGCTCGGCACGACGCTCCCGACACCATGGCAACAGCGGAGGCCGCCGGGCCAGGACACGTCGCGCCGTGCCAGACTCAGCGCCACGCCCCACCCGGCCGCTGCGGAGGCAGAGCTGTTGCCGCTTTGAGCCGAAAGCTGGGCTCGCCCGAGAGCATGGGGGTGAAGATGGAGAGCGGCGGCGGCAGGCGGAGCCAAGGTGCGGGGCCGGGGGGCTGCGGGCGGGGCCTGCCGGCGTTGGGGCGCGCGGCCGCCCTGCCGCCCTGCCTTTCCCGATCTTCCCGGCTGTGGGGTGCTGGGGCGAGGCCCTCTCCAGAAAGGGGCCGGGCAGATCTGCTCGCGTGTTAGGGTGTCAACCCACGGCTTGCCCTGCTGTGCGGGGCGCGAATTGCCGTGGCCGAGGCGGCCCGTGTGGAGCCTGGGCCGTTCAGAGCCATTCGGGCGTTTGCCCGCGGGGAGCACGGCTCCGCAGCGGCCTCCCCGCGGGCGAGGGGCGAAAGGTTCGACCTAGTAACGTGGCCGCTAAAGCGTCCGCCTCACGGGCAGCATCGCTGCGTTGCTCCTGCCTTTCATTGGCGCTCGGCGCTGCTGTGTCAGTGCGGTGTAGGATGGGCAGAGAGAGCCGCCTCGTTGTCAGTCTGAATTTCTTCGCCCTTTGGGAGCTACGTTTCTTCTTTTCTAAAGCTGGTACGGCTCTGAACTGTCGTTTATAGTGGTGTTGGGTTTTTGTTGTTGTTTGTTTTGTTAGCAGAATTGCATTTAGATGGCTGTTGGGTGCAGGTCCAAGTTTTTTGGGGAGTAGTGGGTGTTAGTGAAAGTGTGGCTGAGAAGTAAAGGATTTAAATAAAAGCTCTGACAAGGATGGGAGGTCAGGTGGATGCTGCCAGGCACGTGACCGTGGTGCCCAGCAAGTGGAACTGTAGGGAGCCTGCTTTGGAAGAGGCTTGGGCTAGCTGATCTGCCTTTCCAACACCTATGATTCTATATGATTCTGTGATTCCTTACCCAGATTTAATCAGCTGTGGGCTGCCATTGTGTTCAGTTCCTGCAAATACTCATAGAGACATTTGTCATTTGTGATAAAAACAGGCATAAACATGGAAAAAAAAAAAAAAAAGTTTACATGAGCTAGTTCCAGCTCTTGGAAAGTATCTGAAGTATTTTTAGATGTGAACTTAATGGCATGAAGGTATAAAACAGTGGTAGGAATTACTCAATGCTGTGCTGTCAAAATTGTACACAGCTGTGTCAGGTCAGATCTAGTGAGATAACATTTCACATTGCATCTTTGTGGTGTCAGATCAGGTCTTTGGAATTAGTGACAGATGCCGCTCCAGAAGATGTCTGATATCAGAGTGGAGTTTTAACATGAGGTGTAATACTACATGGATCTACAAACTTCTGGGCAAAAACTAGGATCTTCTGCATAAATATATATGTTTAATGTTCTTGCAGTCTCCATAAAAGACATTTCCCTACACTGTGTGAAAGCAGTCTTACTACAGATCTGTCAAGTTCTTCACTGTTCATGTTCTTGATTCTCTAATTATTTTTATGGACAACCACAGTCTGTTGACTGTAAAAATAGAACAAATAGAATATAAGATCTAAATTTCATTCAGGCTGCAGAAGCTTTGACTGAATGACCCTTGTTGTCAAACAAATGAAAAACAATTATACAAAATAATTTGAAAGTAGGAAAGAATCATCTCTTTAAATGCTATTGCTTGAGTGCTTAGTATCACCTTACTTTGCCTGAGCAAATTTGGCAGAACAGCCCTCCAGCTGCTTACAGGCAGTCTGTGAAAGGGGCAGAACAAATAATATCTGTGTATTCTACACAAAATAGTCATGTCCATGCAGTGTCTGTCCAGAAGGTTAGTACTGTTTAGGGGGGATTTCTTATTTTATAACCTGTTGTACTCCTTGCAGAGTTCTTGTAATACATACACGAGCATCAACTTGGTGATACCCATTCTGAATATTCAGAATTTGACCAACATGAGAGTTGAAAAATCATATTTGTATCTTCAAAAAAGAAAGGACATATGGAAGTCACAGTTGAACCATAACAATATATTTTAACCAAAAGGGGCAAATGTTAATCACTGACCACAATTTTTTACCAAATTAAAACCTTGTCTCAACCAGTCATTTAAACCTGTCGTTACTTTGCCCGTTGGTAAAATAGCCTACTCAGTGACTTACTCACATAGTATGACTCATCCTATCTTCGTTCAGCAAATGATTTAAAACTGTTGTGGAACTGAAATACCTAATAGGTCCAATTTCATTGAAAGTTTCTGGCATGCTTCAAATGAAATATGTGCTAAAGTAGCAGGATTCAAACCATTAACCCTACTTGCTGTTTTGCTCCAATCATACTCTGCAATGTTACCTGCAGCTCAGCGACACAAGGATTCTCTGTTCTCTGTTCTGCATTGTGCCAGCTGTGCCTTTTCAGTTAGAAATATGGGAAAATGGAAGATAAAATACTGATGGAGTATTCCGTCAGCACAAATTAAAAAAAAAAAAAGAGACCCTTTCTCTCTGTACACTATAAACTGAGTAGAGTGTGGTTTTCTTTCTGTGTCTGCATGTAGAGGTATATATGATGTCTGCTAATTGGAAAATTCTAATGTTTTTCAAGAATTGCTTAAATAAGACTCAAAAGAGCCTATTTGAAGGCTGCTCTACTGTTCTGTTAGATTTCTTTGATCAGGGGAGGTTTTGAATTTTGAAATAGTATTTTCATTGAATAGTTTTCATTTATGCAGAAAACTGTTGCATTATTAGTTGTAAAGGACTGAGTGACCCAACTCTTGCACACTGAGAGTAGATGTAAAGAAGAGGTTTTGTGTAATCCAGCAGAGTAAGCATATAAATAGCGCCTATCTAATTAATGGCTTAGAAGATTATGTATGGTGCGCATGTCAGGAAATGATTCAGAGAATTACTTTCATAATATTTTGCCTCTGACACAAATGGTCCCATGCAAAATTCAAATGGAACATTTGGAACTTCCTTTTGAAATTGGAATATTGTAGCTTCATTCATCACATTTTGCTTAAGAAAAACTGGAAAACAGTGGCAATACACTTTTTTTTCTGGTTGATTCTCTACTTTTTAAATAAGTCTTAAATGTGGTTTTGTTAAAGGCAGCTTCAAATCTAAGAGTGTGTTCTCAGGATCCATGGGAGTTATTCTTTGTAATTGAAACCAGAAGTGGATCCAGGAGTCTTCTACTTAGTTTTCATGAACAGGAAGAAAAGCAACGTGTTACTAAGTCATTATGAAGTGTTCAGTTTTACCCCTCATACTTTTCAGATAGAATGGAACACTATCAGTGCATTCCATAACCAGCTAAATATGAAGACATTACCTTTTGTGATTGCATAGGTACTGCAGAAAAGCAAAGAAGACTTGCCATATTTTAACCTGTCTTCCTGAAAAAGGAGCATGTGGATTGAATGCTACTGTCTGCCAGCCTTTTCCTCTTTCTGGTCCTGAAGATGTTAAGCAATTTCAGCCAGCTATGAGCAACAAGTAGGAATCTGAGTGGTGTGAACCTCAGTTTCTGAGTAAGGGAAGAAAATCCTCAACTGATTACCTTACTTTTTTGGGGAGAGGCGTTCTGTTCTGTTGCCATCCCCAGATAAGCAACAAGAGGATGAACAACTAGTCAGCCAAGAATAAGCAACTAGATAAGCTTAAACTAGGTTACCAGTTGTAGCATATGTTAACTAGATATAAACAAGATGTAAACTGAGATAAACCAGATGGCTGATTATAACATACAGCAGCTCTACAGCCACAGCTGAGCAAAAGGGAATGTGAGGGTGAGGGGAATGGATGACTGCCAGGGAAGAAAAGAAGTCAAGTTGAGAAAGTTGAAGGAGATTGGCAGGGTATGGAAGTAAGCCACAATGAAAATGTCATTACTAATAGACCATCCTCTTGTTACTGTTTTTTTAAATAATGAAAGTGTATCATCATTCTAATATAACAGAAAACATAGTAGTTAGTTTCTTATTTTAAAAAAACTTAAATCTAATGTGCATTTTCATAATCAGGTTAATCTCTTAACATAGATACAACAGTATTTACTGTGTGTCTGTGTTGTATTTGTATGCAGTTTTTGCAGCATAAAGAGGTCGTGGATATTTTGATTTAAAAGTTCTCATAGTACCAAAAGGGTAAAAATCTATTTAGTGGGTCCAAATTTCATTCCTTTAAATGTGACCTTTTCAGAAATGTTAGATGCCACTACTACTTCTGATGTGTTGAGGATTTCACGCTCCATGTGTACAGTGTTAGTGTGTATGGAGTAAGACAAATGAGTCAGTAGCAGGAACCACTGAAATGATCGCTAAACTAGTCAGAAAGGGTGATAGAGCATCCTTGGCTTCTGATAAGATTGCAGCAAAAGCCAATTCTGTGTGTAGTTGCCTGAGTTACCCACTTGGGCGGAGATGTCTGGCTGGCTTTGTTTTAGAGTATTCAGGAGCGGTGAAGGAAGAGAAGAAAAGGAGCTAGGGCTGGAAAAGGCAGCAGCTCAAAGCCTTTAGAAGTTAGGGTAGTGGCTAGAGCATTTGCATAGCATGTCAGTTTGGGTTGAATGTCCTTATCAGCCTCTGGGAGATGAAATCGTCACTGCTCATGTGAATGCTGCAGTTTTAATCCATTGTAGGTGCTTCGAACATTTGTAGCTGAGAGGCTGCTGTGCATCAGGGAGTGCAAGAATCCTTGAGCCGTGAAAAAATCCAATACGTGAAAGGGTCAGTGGCCTTGGTTGAGTGATGGGCATGTTCCACTGGGACAGCTGGGGAGACCTGAGGTCTAAATCTACATAGGACTTGGGGTTGTTTCAACCTCAGATCTATAAATTGCTGTTACAGAAGCACAGTGCTCGTGCAACCCTATACACTTAGGTGAAGGGCTTGTGGCTTGTAGCGCTGCATTTAGGTGCCTGTACTCAATATTTCACTTCAGGTCTCTGTATTTTTATGAGCTATCTTTTAAATAACAAGTCTTTGTAAGGTAAAGGGAGCTAGATTGAATTGTTTTTGTGTTTTTAATTTGCTGTATCTAAAGTATAAAAATAGCAGGTTAATAGTCATGTTTAAAATCCTTCCTATGAGAGTGCTGTAATGAAAGACTGGGCATCTTTTCTGTGTATATTAATGTTCTAGATCTGAAATGGCTGTATAGGCAGAATTTAAGGAAATAATTTTCCTGTCTACTAAGAGGGTACAAAATAACACATAGAAAACAGCATTTCCCATCATTTTTAGGACTTTGAAATTGCAAATAAAAATAGAATGCATTTTAAATAAAAATGAAAAGATAATGTGAAGAAAATATCTTACCAATCTCTTTAGAGTAATGCAATTATTACTTAGATACCAACCAGAAAAACTATTCCCCATGTTTGTTTGTTTTAGTTTTTCTTGTCACTGTGTAGTGTCACATGTGCATGGAAAGCCTACAAGAACAAGATAGAAGCACTAATAAGGAACTAAAATACCAGATTCATTTTTTTTGTAATATATCATTTGTTTGCTTTCTGTACTTCACGATAACATGTGGTCTGAGAATCCCAGTGTTGTATTCAGTGTGGACCATTAAATCTTAAATCTATGAGGATATGTATGCTTCAATTGTGCAATTACGTGTTTGAAGTTATGAGTCCATTATACTTCTCAGTTTCTGAGGCTGTGAACTCAGAAAATAATTTCTTAAGCTAAATGAAATGATATTGAAGTGTTTCCAGTCCAGATCTGGAAATCTATTTACATAGACCTTTACTTTGTGACTGGAAGGCTTTGTTACTATATGAAGTAGAAGTGTGTGTTGTAATCAGGGAATGTTTATTCCAAAAGCTGCAAGTTCCAGGACCAGTTCTGCTATGCCCACTTCATACAGGTGATCCTATTCAAGTAATTGATTATTCAGGAAATAAATACTGTCAAAATCAGTGGAAATATTCTCGCTGAAAAAAATCGCACTTCTGTGAATTGGTTTTGCAAAAAAAGAGGTGGGGTTGACAGAGTCCTAAAACTGTACAGCTTTCTTCACTCCCACAGCCATCCTGGTGCTCGTTATTGTTTTGCCGTTGTTGTTTTGTTAGGTTCATATTTGATAACTAAAAAAAAAATTGCACCTTCTTTATTTTTTATTTTTTCACATATGTAAGCTTTCAATTGAAGTTTATTTTTTTGCTATTATGTAAATAACTGTGAAAATACAAACTGAATTGAAACAAACACCTGCTCAAGTCAGTAGGCAACTATCCTGTGAAACATTTGAATCCTAACATTCTACCTCGCTTCAGTTGTTTTGAATTAGCAATAAACTAAATCCCCCGCATACCAGATCCATTTTCTTCTCTGGCTTAGGCAATTTAAGAGAACAAATTAAAAACTGTTTTGAATTTCAGACTGCAGGTTTATGGAGTAAAAGTGTAAGCTGAACTTAACGTAGCAATGATAAATGCAGTTGAATGTCTACACGAACAGTCTTGGATCCTAAGAAAACAAAAGTTTAGTTATTCCTTATTATTTCAGCTAAATTGGTATCTTTGAGGCCTTTGTGAAAAAGTGGCGGCAAGTTCTGTGAGATGAGGTGGTTCGCAGAGATTCAAACATCCTCTTTAATGGAAATGTTACAGAAATATCTCCATCACTTCATTTGGCACAAGGGACAGAGAGGGTGGGCTGTGGCACTACAGATATGCGTGCTATGCCCACAATCAGAATATTCAGATACTCCGATACACATGAATTGCGTAGGGCAGAAGGGACCGATGAGGTAGTTCTTTCTGTACAGCTTATCCATGTTGCCATCTGCTGGTGATGCAAAGTAAGTGAGCATTTCAGAATCCTTGCATTTTCCTCTAGTATTGAATAGAGATTTACTTCCATCTGCAGACAGTGCAAGCAACAAGTTTCTGAGTGGATCTGGTTCTCTTTAACTCAGGGCAGAGAAGCTTAGCTTATTTGAAATGAACCATCTGCAGTTGTGAGAACGTCCCTGTGCATTTTTAAGATGCTCGTGCTTACCTCTCTACAATTACATATAGAAATTAGAGGTGGCCTTATAACCATTAATCTAATGGTGTCACATGTCTTTTGGAATTATAACTTGGCACTGAAATACAGAAAATGCAGGAAGCTTTAGGTTATTTTGAGCAACTGTGAGTGAAGACCTTCAGATTTTGATATGTCTGCTAAGATTACATTTCTGACTAATAGCTTACACTTTTTTCTTTTTTTTAATCATTAGGATAAAATTTTATTTACCAAAATGTTATAATCTAACACTTAAGTCTTTTGAAGGACTTCCATTCTTTAAAAATGTGAGCACTGTACCTTCAGGTGATTTTCAGTACAGTTACCCAGCTAGGTTGTGAGTACCACTTTGGTGTTACTCTGCTAGAGAAATAGTAAGAAAGTAGGCCGTTATCGAGCAAGGTTTGCAATCATTACAGAGGCAGTCATTCTAAATCTAATAAATTCTTGCTATATGCTTGAAACTTTAATAGTCTTGTTTGCCCGTGTATGTTTAAATCATAAATAGAGAGTGGGGGGAATTTTACCACAAGGGGAATTTTTTAAAGAACCAATTAAAATGGGTGCAGAAGAGCATAAATGTTTCCCTTTGGCTTTAAAGAAGATACTGTACCCTAAGAACAGTTTCAGGCTAGTGGTGAAAAAATCTGTGGTAGCACTTTTCCTTTGTTCTCCCTTTCTGGCACCTCCCATCAGAAGGGGTGGGAGTGTTGTGCCTATAGACACCATGTCAGAGCTGGAGCTGTGTAAAGGCAGGCTCTTCTGAATGTGGGACCCTCTTGCTAGCTCAAAACTGAATTGTGCTTTGCAACTGTGGGAGTTGAGCACGTTGATCCAGGCACAACAAGGTCTCAAGAAAATATTAGGTACATTTCTACATACAGTAATCATTTTCATTTTATTTATTTTTTCAAGATACTTTTTTTTTGCTTCCTAAACTAATCCTAGTCATTTGAAATTTAGTACATGTCTTTTTTAGTAATGTCTTTGAGGAAATGATATTAAAGCATTATTAAGAGAATAATTTATTTTGATGTGATCTCTGCCAACTAATTGTTGGACAGCATCTCGTGCAGCATGCTCTTACACTTAAAGTTGAGGTATGAAACACTGCGGTGACATTCATAGCTATAACAGTACTGTTATATACTTGTAACTGTCACATAACACTGAGAAATGAGGATGGAGAGGATGGAAAACAAGGTGCTGAGCAGAGGTAAAAAGAGGGTAAAAAGCCATGAAAAATGGAATTAAGGGTCTCTTAAAAATGTGGCTTAACCCTGGCTGTATCTTTCAGCATAATTTCTTGCAATCTGCAGTCATTCTGTACAGATGCCTGCCTTTGCTGATCCAGCTGAAGGCCAGGGCAAAAAGATCCCCACTCCTCTCATTTGTTTTAATTTGTACTCTGAGCAGGGTCTTGGAAACCGTAAAAGAGTGCTTTGTATGCACTTATCTTTGAAATAACAGTGTACCTACCTCCTGTTAAAATTTGTTCTAAAAATGCTACAAATTCTAAATTAAATTGGATGTGTATTTTTAAATCATAGGTCGTCGTGGTAAAATTCAATCAATAAACACTTAAATTAGAGTTTATCATAGCTGCAAAACTTTGGCTGCATCTCTGTGCAGCCTAATGAGCAGTGTAAAAGTTCAGGTTGAAGTGATCTAAGGGTCTCTTCTGCTGCTGAAGCCCCGGAACCAGCAGAAGTTTTTATAATCATATTTTGGCGTCTTGATTAAGTTGCTTAATTATGCTGTAGTATTATAGTGTAATGAAGACTTTTCATCTAGGAAAAAAGTGCACTACAATAACTGAATAATTCTTTGGGGAAATATATTTTTATTTATTTATTTATTGCTTGTCTGTCAGAGTATGTATTTTTTCCTTTCTAACTGTTTGACATTTTATTAAAGTGAATGAATACCCAGCTGTGGTTGTTCCCAGATGTGGTCCAGCAAGTCCGTTTAAAGGACAGCTAAGTACTAAAAGTAATGGTAAGTAACACACTTGCTTTCATTAAAAAGTTGACAGAGTTTCTCTATGTGAATTAATTGCGCTCATGATCAAAATGCTGGAGCCAGAAGTTGGGCTTGATGATCTGTGTGGAGTCCTTCCAACTCAGGATGTTCCATGACTCCATGAACCTTTGCACTGAGCTCTATTGGTGAAATTTAATACTACTTACAATTGCTATGCATTATTGAAAATATTTTGCCTGGACTGTAATGCTAGCTAGAAATAATTAGCAGCATATCTGCATTAGTTGGAATATGTAGAATTACTGCTTGGAGGAAGTGTTGAAATTAAATCTGTTCCTTTGCATGCAGTTGATGGGATGGGATAGGATATGTTTCTGTGCCATCTTAGACCTTAGACAACAAAGGAGACCAGATACTTTCATGTTATACTGTCAGGTTAGACAAACTGGCTTCCACTGAACAGAGAAGCACACAGTAATATTGTATTGAGTTCGTAGCTTCTGCCTTCTGCAAACACTAAGTGTTCCGGAAACGTTGCTAGATGTAAACTGGTACTGTAGTGGGAGAAGGAAAAAATGACCTACTGCTCAGAGAAGTCGTGGATGCGTCTCTGGAGGTGTCAAGGCCAAGCTTGTTGGATCCATGGGCAGCCTGATTTAGTGCCTGATTTAGAGGCTGGCAACCCTGTCTGTTGCAGAGGAGCTGGAACTAGATGATCCTTAAGGTCCCTTCCAGCCCCAAGCCATTCTACGAGTCTGTGAAAGCTTGAGTGGAAATCTTTCAGAAGCATGATCATGGAACTAGCTCCCAGGAAAGCAGAGTTTTATCTCAATACTTGATACAGGATAGAAGTTAAGAGCAAAACCACTTTAATGTTCTTTTGGCTTTTATTTTCTACTGATCATCTGTCCAACTATTATTGGAAATACTGGCTTTCAGATTTGAATTGCAGTCAATAACTTCAAGATTTGAATATTCTTTTACCTGCCTTTTTAATGTTAATTTTAATCTTAATAGCTTTCTGCATTGACTCCTCCCGAAGTCTGACAAACCAGTACCTGATCAGAGATCACTTGATGTTTCATTATAACAGAATTCTTTCAGCCAAAGGTAAAAATTACATACATAAATAATTTCCACTTTCAGATTTAGCTCATTTTTCAGAAAAGGCTCATATCAAAAGGGAAAGAATTGGGTTGTCAGAAGCCTGATTTTTCTTTTTTTTTTTTTTTCTTTTTTTTTTTCCTGTTTCATGCTTGGAATGATGTCAGCAAGAAGATACAGCTTTTATGTAGTAATGCTTGTGTGTTATTCGGATTGAAAGTTTTGTATGAAAACCTTTTCTCTTGAATGCTACCAAAGTTACTTTATTTAAGGGTACTTTGTGCTTTATTCTCTTCATTCAGCACTAGTGCTGTAATAAAATAGGATATGGAGATAACCTCAAGAGCAAACATTCCGAATTTATTTTAGAAATGATTACAGAACAACTTCAGTTAAACTAAGACCACTGACTTTTATTTTTTTTCCCCAAAGAATGATCTTTATCTTTTGTTCATGTTACAGTCAATTGCATTAGCAAGTTTTAAGGAGTTTGCATATTGTGTTGGATTTGCAAATGAGAACTTTGTTGTGTTATTAATCTGTGCTGTTGAGCACTAAAAATGTATATGAATATCTGTATAGATTTTAATTGTAGAAGTAGTTAACATTTGTCAAAAGGCAAATGTGAAATCTGGAACGTAAGAGCCTGTTGAACTTGTACATGTTTATATGTTTTTTTATGTTTTTTAATTGTTTTTTTTTTTCTTTCAGATTTAGAAATGTTTAGCTTCTCCTATATGAGCTTGCAGACCATTGCTAATGCTACAACTGAAAGCAATCTATTGTTGCTCAAATTATTATTTTTAAGGAGTGTGAATTGCTGTTCAAGTTAATATCATGCACAGGGCCAAGAGATGTCTGTAGATAGCTGTTAATATTGTTGGTTTTTTTTTTTTCCATTTTATTTTTCATTGCATAAACTTGTGGGGATTTAAGTCCGAGAGATATTAATGCTAGGGCTTGGCAGAATGTACTGAGTGTTTAAATTCATTGCAGAGAATTTTGCAATAGTATGAGTTATGCGATAAAGGATTTCTGAATACCTCTCAAAACATTATATACTTTCTTTCAAGCTATTTTCAGAAACAGGGTTTTGGATGTGGTTATGCTGATTTTCCTATCATTTTGCCATTTCTTAATGTATTTTAAAATAGTGAAAAATATGCTTTATTCTAATTAAATTAGCATATGTCCTGTTTTATTATCACCTTTTTTCTAGGCATGACAAACACTAATACTGAATTGCATCTGTTTTTTTCCTATTTTTAGCAGCTGTAGACTGTTCAGTGCCCAGAAGTAGGTTGAGCAGCATTAAACGTAAGTATCTGTGAATTATCTTTTCTTCTGCAAAAGCTTTTGTAAAAATAACCTAACAAAGCAAATGCCAGATGAATAGGAGAATAACGAAGCATATGTCTATCTTTTTGTTTCTTCAGCTTTTCTTATCCTGCTCTTGTCTATAGGTAAGATTCTGCAGTGAATGGATTATTAGTGAGATGGACTTTGTCTATCAGTGATTAATTAATTCGACTTAAGATCATAACTAATTTTACTTAGGTTCCTTTTCTGCATGGTCAGTGCAGTAGAAGAGGAGAAATGCAGTAATTTCTCTCTAATTTCTTGTGATACGATGTAAGCTTGGACTTTCATGAAGAGGGCATATGAGTACAAGGTTAAGAGAAATTTTAGGAATGTGGGCAAATGGGAACTGGGACTAAAACTTGCTGTTCCTTTTGACAGAAAGCACAGTCACAAATGCCCAGCTCAGCAGCTTGAATGCAGTTACTTTTCCTGAGAGTTGTCTCATTTCTTAATTGTGATGAAATGTGTCAGTACTGTTGCTTTTCTTTACAGTTTTAGCTGAAGAGCAATACTGTCAAGTCATTGACTTATGGAATAATAAATGAATTATCAAGGAAGGGTGAACAGCAGCTGTTGGTTAAAATAACAAAGATGTATTTCTGTTATCTGGTATCTTTTTTTCTAATCCAATTAGAGAAAGTTCTTTTTCTCCAATTCAATATTCAGTTACCACTGCTGAGATACTGGAAAAAACTTTTATTTGGGATAGAAAGATGAATCTTTTCTGTATAGAATATTTTATTAGTCTCAAATCCAGACAGGCCAAAGTGATGATACCTTGCTAAATGATGAGAGTAACCAGAGCTTATGTAGAAAATCACTCATCCTTTTGGCAGAAAGACATCAGCATTTTGTTAGATTTTTTTCCTTTACTTCTGGTTAAGGAGTTGAGAGTGAATAAGGCAACAGGCTGTTTTCCAAAGGTGCAGCACAATTAGGAACAATATTACAAGGCTGTCTATAGTTTACAGATTGAGATAGGAATTTCAGATCATGTGTTCTGCAGAATCGTCTGAAAAAAAAACCTTCCTTCCTAACTTCCAGCTGTACCAAAATTTGCTTTGAAATGGGCAAGATAAAACAAGGCTGGTATAAGGGGAAAAAAAAAAAAAAAAAAATCACACCTCTGTGTATGTCTAGTAAAATCCTCCTGCTTTTCTGTCTGGAATTGCTAGAATGTTTTGTTTCCTTGATTCCCTAATTAACTGTTACTCTTCCATACCTTTTCAGGTGTTGGGTCTTTCTAAACACCAGCTAATGCCTGATCATGTTAGTCTGTTGTCTTTGCAGATAAAATACAGATAAATGAGCTTGTGTGTTTCACACCAGCATGAGTTTCACAGAATGAATTCATTTTGGAAGATACCTACACAACTTTAATGTTAACAGATAATTGTCACAACAGTAACAGGTGTGCTCTGTAGTGAAGAAATTTCCATTTTAGGTAGTAGGCTTTTGCAGTATGTTTCAGTTCATCTTAGACTACAGTCTGACTATGTAACTCTGTCCTAATAACGGACAGAATATTAATCTCTTTTATACAGAGTGTGATGGAAACATTTCACCTTTGTTACCACGTTAGTTTTTATCCCTCTGTTCAATAGGTGCATTAAATTTCACTAACTTGCTCTTTGACCTATTTTCAAAGTGCACTAGAAAAAGCTGCTGATGTTTTTTACCTTATTAGAACATGGTTGCAACAAGCAACAGCTCTAGACTTTTTTTCTTACCTGTCTTAATATATTTTGTCATCTGTCTGAGATCTTTTTATAAGCAGACGTAGGCTGAAGTTTCAGCAGACTTAGCAAAGGTATACTCTGTGGGGACACATCTACTTTCATTTTCTTGATTAGTGGTCTCATAGTCTTCAAGGTAGTTAAGGTACTCAGACCTTCCTTTGCCAATATCTGCACTGATTTTAGAAACTCCTGGTATTTAGAATGAAATTGAAAACAATTTAAATTAATTTCATACGTAAGATTAGAGTGCTTGTGGTTGGTTGTTTTTCATCCCCCCTCCCCACTGTTATAAGCACTGTTTATGAAGAACTATAGATTTCAGTGCTATACTATTAATAGCCAAGTATTAAGTGTCCAGATATTAAGCTCAATGCTAGGTATCATTTATTGTTTCTCTGGTAATCCACCAAAAAAAAATTTGAAAAATATTCACCTTTTTCAAAAGGTACAAAATTTACTGTGGAGATGACAGCTAGTACTCAGGTAGTAGTACTGAAAACAGAGCTATCGAAAAATCTGTTCAGTAGGGTGAATGAAGTACACAACAGGATTTGGAGAATATTTTCAAATGTATCTTTTTTCTTACTGGAGAAGGGACACACCAGTCTCAGATGCAATATCAGTGTGGCTGACTATCAGCCATACTGATCGATAGTGTCCCTTGGATCAAGGAGTTTACAGCTTTATTCTTCACATAGTTCTGTGCATATTATTGCCTCAAGTGAAGCATATTGCCACTTTTCTCTTTTTAAAAAAAATGGGGAAGGGGAATAGGTTTTCAGTTTGAAATGTTCATATCTATTAATAGCATAGAGTTGCAAAACAGAATTCCTGAAGACAGTGTTTAAAAAAAAAAGCCCCTAAAAATATGCATCACATATAGCTAAAATAGCAGGTGAGTATTTCCCTTTGGGGTTGTTGCCATGAATCAGTCATTAGTGTTTAAGAATTAAACATGATACTGTAGTTGGCATGCTCCTGGACAACTAAATGCGTACTGTCCTTAAGGTGGCTTTAGTTTCCACTGTTCTTTTCCTGGTATCTTAGCTGGCAGCAAAAAAGGCAAGCTGCCATGCAACTGAGCTCGCAGCGAACATGTTCCTGTGTATTAGATCAGCCTTATTGACTTAAAATAGTTGTTAAAATGTGAAACTTATTGAAATGTGAAACTTGTATGTTCAGAATTAGTCCAAGCATGTTGATTGATACCGGTGGCCATTAGAAGCCTGTGGTTGTGGAATTTGTGCCAGAAAAGTTGATATAAGCTATGCCAAGTAAGACAGCTGCTGCTACACATGCCTGGTTCCTAACAGTCCTGTCTTTTCAACCCATATGTTTAGAGGTTTTTCCACAAGTATATTGATAGCACAGCCTGAACCCAGTGATTAGTGTGCTTGGAATGCAAGTCTCTTTGGTGGGGGGGGGGGGGGAGGAGGAAAGAAAGAAAAAGAAGGAAAAGTGTTCTAAGAAGTTCCCACCAGAAATCTATTTTAACATCAGTGAAAGCTTGAATATTTGCAGGGAGCGAGAAAATGGTTCAGTCTGATCAATGATGTTGCCTTTTTGTTTGGTTGTTGGGTTGTTTTTTTTTTTTGTTTTTTTTTTTTTATACTTTTGTGAGGTTTGGGGTTTGGATTAATGTAGAAATACCAATAAGTGTATATTCTTCTGTGATACTCTATTTGAATTGTTCCTATGATTGCATACATATTTTGCACTGTCTTTCTCTACCCTTCACACTATGGAAGGCTAAGTATCCTGTTCCTGTTCACAGGAGGCTTTCACAAAATGTCTCATTTGTTATTCTTAGCTTTTCTGTTTTGTCTTCTCCTTACATAATGTATTTCTGAAAATGAAAGCTAAAAGCAACTTAAGTGATTTAAAATGAGACACTCAAACAGCTCTAACATTTGCATTATCACAGTTCAAATGTGCTTTTACAAGGGTATTCCAGCATATTTTTCAAGTCTGAAATTTTGGAGAGTGGGGAAATGCACAGTGTAAAAGTCTTTATCAATCAATACTTGTAGTTATAGTAATTTAAATTTCTTTTTACAAGTTATTTACTTAAAATATCTTCTACTGAAAGATTTATTTTTAAGAGGGAGAATTCATTTTGAAATGTATATTCAGTACATCAGAAGGTGTGTTTTTCTCATAGTTTGTGGTTGCAAAATGACAGTAGATCATCTAATCTGACTTAAAGAGTTAAACAGACTAAAAATATAATCCAGCTTTGCTTATACTGAGCTTAACAGCCATAATGAATAAAGCGCACAAACAAGAAGGGCCTGTTGTCTTGACCTGTAAAGATCAAGAAATAGAGGAAAACATGTTTTTCTATTGTTGTTGTATCAGCACGTAGTCATGATGATGACTGAAAATGTGTCCCTGTAATGTGATGGAATTTACCCAGCTTTAACGTCTGTCCATTGTTAGAACATCCGAGGGCAGTGGAGGGATTGTTGTTACACCTTTTTCTGCTATTGATCAGGAACACAAAGTAACTGTAGCATACCTGAGAGAATGAGAATAAAATTGTTTTTTGCTTATGCAAAGCATTAGCTTCTTGTGGACTGTGCTAGTGATACTATGAGATAAAATCCTCTAAGCCCCTCTCTAGAATTCATGATTTGACTTCTGAGTAGGCTTGGAAATACCTTAAGATTGGGAGCAGCAGTTTCACAGTTTCAGTGTGTACACATGCTGCTGTACTTTTCATCCCACCAACGGGAGTATCTGTGAGGTGCTGTGTGAAGACCCTATATGGATCAGAGGTGGATGGATTTGGAATAACACTGTGCTTCTAACCCCTCTGAAATTCTTCTAATGTATTCAAGTCTCACTGCTAGGCTTTACTTGGAAGCCTTAATAATGACCAAATTCTGCTATTAGCAGCTTTGCCAAGTAGTGTCATGTTTCTTAAGTAGATCACCTGATACAAATATTATTATTCTGAGTAACGTTCTATTTGATATAAGCAAGGTTGTAGGTATCAAGCCCTTAACAAATCCTTTATCATCTTTTCTCATTGTGATTCCTCCTTTATTTGATAAAACAGTGTTACTGATACTGGGTATGTAGAAGGACTGCAGAATCATAGAGTTGTGAAAATTAAAATTTGTGTTATGAAATTTAAAAATTTAAAATTGTGAACCTCCTACCAATGGCAGAACTCAGTTTGAATTTGATGAGAACTCACCCCAGTTGCATCAATCATGATGCGTTGGGGATTTCTGCTGTTAGGAAGGTAATGGTAAAAATGCTTGTGGAAGGAAGAACTTGCTTGTAGCAGTAATATTACCTGATGATACACTGTATATTTTTATTATGATCACTGGAAGCTCAGTAAAAATGAGGCTGATGTTTGCACTGTTGATCTAGGAGAATTTATGAGGGTGAAAAATAAGCAGAAGTGGGTTTTTGTAAAAACAGTTGATAAAAAGACATTGTCCAGCATCAAGAATTCCTCCAATTCTTTTGAGATACCTCGTTCAATGAGCTAGTCAATTTAAGGCTAACATAATATTTAATTGTTTGCCTTGTCTTACTTACATTAATAATGAAATTACTTGAAGGTTAAATCCGCGGAGTGTACTGGAATGTGACGTAATAAATCTAGAGATCAGAAATTCAGAGGGAAGGACAATCACTTGCATTCCAAATCATAGCATCCTTTTAAGCACAGATGCTTAGGAATGTGGTAGGTATGATTATTTTTTTTTTTTTCCCTTTCACATTTTTTGCCATTCATTTTTATAATTCCAAGCATATATCTAGGAACACTGCTGCAGCCAAGTTTTAAGGAAGAAAGAATCAAATCTTTCAAATCAAATGCAGAAGACTAGCAGAGAAATGTAACAGTCTGATCTCCACTTTCTAAGTGTAGTGTAAACTTTGTGAAAAAGATATTTGCCTCAGCAAAAGTGTTTAGTTCTGTGAGTCTGATCAGAGTTTTATAGTTAGTTCTTTATAGAGAATACTACAGTTTAACCTCTAAAATTTATAGTTTTTCTTATGCCTACTCTCACTGCTAGCAGCATTGAGATAACAGATTCATGGAGTGGGTAGAATAAGTTATGGAATTTATTTAGTTTGGAAGACTGAATTTATCAGATATACAAAAATTACTACTTTGTTTATCATCTTATACACTGTCTCTTTATTATGCTGTAAATCTTTGCCGTGGTTTAAGCACAGCAGTTAATGAGATACATTAATCTCAAAGTCTTCTACAAGGCTTAAAAAGAAACTCATGTTATTTGGGTATATAGGCAGTCATTTTAATACCTAAATACTTAGTGTATCCTTTTTGAAGAGATGAAGAACTTGTTTATTAACAAGTTCAGTTGATACTACTGTGGCATTATTCTAAAGGCATCCTGTGAAATTTGGATTATTAACCTCACTGAAAGCTGAAGAAGCTATGACTGTAATTGATTTGAAACAGAAGCTATCTAGAACAGTGTTGAACCTTTCCAGTTTTTAACAGATACATCTCCTTTTCAAAACACTGTATTTGTTCCTGAATAGTGCTCTCATTCTTTGTGTGTCATATATGCACACATGTAGGACAAGTCATTGTGTGTGGCAGTCTGGAGTATCTTCAGCTTCTGTCAGTTGTAATGTTATTTGTAATTAGTGCATCAAATGCTCAGGCATTTTGTAAAATACCGTTTTCTGTTCAGCAAACAGAAAGTCTGGATTCTTCAGTCCTTGCTTGGAGAAACAATATGTAAGGTAAGGGCAGGCTGGCAGTATGCATTTTTTGGGTCTGTACCCTTATTGGTGTGGCTTGCTGTCTCCTCAGAGCTGCCCTTACTTAGTCTAGTTGTCTGTTTATGCCTACGTTAACTCTATTCAAGAGGGATTTCTTTATCTCTAAATTTGCTGGTTATACAATTTCCAGCTTTTACAGCAGACCTAGCCCGAGATCTCCTTGATTTGGCAACATGGTAGTGAGTGCTCTGCTAGGATTTTCTGCCATTCTATTCTGCATGTGTCTGCTCTGGCTTGTAGTATGCATGAATGACTTTATAGCTTTTGGAACACACTTGATGGATTAGCTGAGATAAGCTCATTGGTGTGAGGCAAGGGCTTTACATTTCCCATCTAGGTGACAGTAGTCCCAGTGGGTCATTCTGACAACCAAAGATAGCCTTAGCATCCTGGCATGCTTACTGTTCTTTCTTTCTTTACTCTTGACTTGGGCACAAGCCATATTTTGGCTGAGAGAAGTCACAGCACACAGTCCTGGAGGAGATCTGTAGAAGTAGGCTTTTATAGTTCTGATCTCCAGTTGTAAAGACCAAGGACCAAGTCTGCCCATGTGTGTGAAATCTCAAACCTTATTCTGTAAAGAGTGGCAAAGGGACAACAAAATATCTCTTTTTTTTTTTTTTTTTTTGTTCACATAGCTTTGTGCTTTGCTGAGAAACTCCCAGTAAGGCACAGTATGCAGGCTGAACACGCAGTAAGAGGTTTAAGGACGTGTTTTCTAAGACAAGCCCACTTTCCTTCCAAGCACTTAAGGGTAAAGAAGTTTCTCATTCAGCCTCTACTCGTACTTAAAAAATGACACCTGTAATTCTGATTTGCATCATTGCTTTGTAGGGCTCTGTCACTCATTCATTTGTTGTTTCCTAAGATACTTATTCAATACTCATGCACCGTTCTGTCTGAGAAGTGGGCAAGACTTCAGTTTATACAGCTTTCATTTGTGTGCATATACAGACACGCTCTGGTAGACCAGCATAATTATCTAAGCATATTAAACTTTTCAGTTGTAACTAATTTTTGTGTGCCCTTCTGTAGCTTTTAAGACAAATAGAATTAGAAATAATAATAATATAGAATAGACACATAATAACAGTTTAGTGTAGGAAGACAAATAATGAGTTTTGCTTATTTAATGGTTAATTTAGTTATAAGTCGTATTTTTAATTCAGATTTGTATATTTTAGCATATCTTAACTTCAGCTAATGGCTTCCCAGTAATAAAAGCAACTTTATTTTGGAAGTACCTTAATGGAATATGCTGAACAAATCAGCAGCTGTAAAAGAAATTACTTTGTCTTTTACTTATCAATTGTAAGAACTGAAGAGAAAGGGATTTCCCCCAGGAGTGGGGGCAGGGGTTTTGTATTTGAAAGAATCACTTGTAGCTTAAAAGGGGACTAAAATGTTCAACAGAATTAATATATGTACTTAACAGAGTCCTGGAGACTCAGTCTCTCAGGTTAATGTACATAGATGCATGTATTTTAAAAGATGATTATATGTCCCCAGATTGCTGTAGTTCTCAGCTGTCTAGAAGAATGTATGACATCAATCCACAAAGTGCATTTCCATATACTAAGTGTTATAATCTGTGTGAAGGTTGGGGTCTACTGGAGTATGATATAAATACATTTTGAAAGTGAAGAAGAAATATGCAAAGGTCTTCCTGTGCACCTGTCTCAAACAAGCCATTCATATGTTCAAAAAAGACAGGGATCTCCTAAAAAAAAGTCCAGGAGAGGGCCAAAAAGATTATGAAGGGCCTGGAGCATCTTTGGTACAGGAAAGGCTGAGTAACCTCTATCTGTTCAGCCTGGGGAAAAGAAGAGTGAGGGGGGATTCAGTAAATGTTTATAAATATCTAAAGGGAGGTGGGAGGTGAATGGATGAGGCCAGGCTCTTCTTGGTGGTGTGTAGCGATAGGACAAGGAGTTATGGAAGTTAAGGAAGTTCCATACAAACATGCAGAAGAACTTTACAGTAAGGGTGATGGAGCACTGGAACAGGATTCCCATGCGGGTTGTGGAGTCTCCTTCTCTGGACATATTCAAGACCCATCTGGACATCTACTATGTGATCTGTTGTGGGGAATCTGCCTTAGAAGGGGGGTGGGACTCAATTCTTGAGGTCCCTTCCAACCCCTACGATTCTGTGATATATCTGAGTCTGTATTAAATAAATGAGAATTGTAGTCAAGAGTTAAGCAGGTTCCAATGTGTATTCAGACTTCCAAAGTATGCTTATGTGTATAAAGCCTTCATTCTTGTTTGAGAATGAAATTATCATATGAATGATCAGTCTTAGCTGGATTTTTTAATTTTGTGAACTTCATCATCTTTGGCACCTAAGTGCTCATAATATAAAAAATCCTTTTTACTATCTAAGATAACAGATGTAGGTGATAGCAAACTCAAGCATAGAAATCATACCCCAATAATAGTTTCTATTCCTGATCAGGCAGTGTCCCTTTCACACAGTTAGCCTTCATTGTTTGTACTCTTGACATAAATGTACTGTTTTGTAGAGGATTTCTGTATTTGGGAGATTATTTTGACGTAAGTTGAACATGGATTTTTGTATATTGCAAATTTGCTAGCCAGCACACATGTTGTTTCTTGCTGAAATATTGGATGAGAGTACAGTTAGAGGAGATTAATCCATAAAAGTTTAAGAGCAAATTTGTGAGTTTTCAAGCAGAATATTCTGATAGCATTGCTGATCTTGGAATTAGTGCACAATCTTGTGCTACTTGTGAGATCTGGGAATACACAAAAGAAGCTTCAGCTACTAGCATACTCTAATGTTAATTTTCTTCTAAAAATAGAGGTAATTTTTCATAATTCCTGAGTAGAGTGGAGCCTGTCTTTATGGTCCCACTTTGCTGAACATTTGGGAAACCCTTTGATATTTTCAGATCACTTAGGACAAAAAGAGAGTAAGATTTCAGATTGGATCTGACCAACTTTGTCTCTTTCCTAAGTTGCTGACCAACAGAGAAGAGAGAAACTGAAAAAGAAGATAGCCAGGTATGAAAAAGAAATGAATGTGAGCAAAAGTGCCTCACGATCCAGCTCAAGAGAGAGTGGAAAGCTGCTGTCAACCTCTTTTGGAAAGGTAGATATTTTAATTTCATTTAGTAGATATCATAATTGGCTTGCCTCCCTTAATAACAGCTGATCACCAATGCAGCAGTAGTTCTAGAAGGAGGACTAGTATATTTCTAACAATAGAAGACAAGACAACTGTCTTCCTGGTGTGCACCCAACCCTGCCTCAGCCTTCTGATAAAGGTGGCAGGTTTGTGGATGAAGCGTGCTTGTGATAAATCCAAATTGTAGTTACCCTTGAATTCTCTCTGTATCATTTCAGGTCAAATCCCTGTGTCCTCTCTTTGTCACTGAAATTGAAAATGGTATTTAAGCCGTCCAAACGACTGAAGATGAATGCTTTTCTGTCAGTATGTATAGGGTCAATTATTTTGACTGGAATTTCACCCAGTTGTATGGTGTGTGTTCCCAAATAATAAGTAGTCTAATAAACTATATAATATTATTCGTTCCTGTACAAGAGCGATTAGAGCAATTTGCAACTCAAAAAAAAGAATGCTATTTTAACTTTGTTGATTTTGGTGCCAAGTGCATCATTCATATGTTTGTTTTTGGCAGTGGGCAGTCTGAGTGTGACCTTATTGTAGTGAGACTTAATGCTCTGAAATTCAGTACATGGCTCTTAGTTATGGATGAAATCACAGGCATGAGTAAGAGAAGGGAGAAAGTGTCATATTTAAAATCCAAGTGTTATCTTTTGTTGATAATATTTTTGTTCCTCTGTGCTATTTGCTGCATACTGGGTGGCAGATAAATTCCTTTAATTATTTCACTGCAAAAACAAGTAAAGGGGGCTTAAAATCTCTTATTGCTATATAAATTATCATTTCTAAGGAAAAGGATGTGTGGTCTTTAATACATCATTATGAGATTGTCACTCTCCCTTTGCTTTAATCGCTTTCAGAACAAAGTCTTCCTACAATAATTTCTCAGTTCTACTAATTAATTACAGATGCTTTCCCATCAAAAGTTGTCCTGAAAGTGTAGTTTTTATCATGCCAAGAGTAACTGCAGTTTTCCTTATGTTTGCTAGCCTCAGGATGTAAATCAACAAAAAATTCTGAGTCTGAACTTGAATGTATCAATTAGAATATCAATAGAAAGATGCATTTTATGAGTGATTTTTTGGGGCTTGCCAAGTCAGCATTTAACAACACTTAAAAAATTGTTTTTTTGATATAATAGGTTTGAGGGTTTTTTTTTTGTTGTTGGTTGGTTGGTTGGTATGGGGTTTTTTTTGTTGTTTGTTTGTTTGTTTTGCTTCTGTAGGGTTGAGAAGTAAAAATCTGTAAGAGAATCTTCTGGTGGAAGGGTAAGCAGAGGAAGTTAATTGGCCTCTTTTTTAGTAGAAAAAATACGACAGTCCATATTTAACCTGAATTTCACAAAATTTGCATTGGTTTCCTGTGCTTGTTCATACACCAAGGAAGGATTCTTGCCCTTTAAGGTTTAGATATTTTCTAATGCATTGTTAAGATAACTTAGCCATTCTAATTGTATTTTACCAGCTATCAGAATAGGTGATACTTAGAAAGCAAGTTCTAAGGATACCTATGATAATGTAGAGAGTTTGCAGCAAAACTTACAGCTCTGACCAGGCTAGGCTTAATATGGCTAGTCAGTTTTGATTTACACAGCTGGCTTTTTATTTTTATTATCAATCACTGTTTATGCTTTCTGGTAAGTCTGCTGCCTTTATTTCATCATTCTGCATTTTTTCCATAGCTGCATTTATTATTCAGTGTTGTACTAGAGCAGAGAAACTGTTTTAAATTGAGCCTATGCTTTGTGCATGGTAAAAACAGAAAGAACTAAAAATTATTCTTCTAAGACATAGAGATTATAAGAAATTTATAACTTACTATGTGATTTAGTCAGTGTATTTTATTATACAGTGAACAGAGCTTGAAACTGAATATAATGTGCCTTGAATTTGACTAGTCATCATTTTCCACTGTTTTATGCAAGGGTTTGAATGCATAAGAACAGTAAATTCTTCATTTAATATCTGGTTGTAAATGTAAAGTTACTGTAATGTGAGACTCTGCAGTGACATGAAATTAACTGAGAAAGTTATTTCTGTTGTGGTGACCTAAGTTTCACTACTGAGTTTTATTAAAATCATAGATTATCTTTAAAGGAGAGTATTCAGATCACTGAGTTGACATGTGGGCTAAGGTGTGATAGATGGTTATGCTGCATCTTGCATTTCTGTGCTTTTAGCAGAAGTGTGAGAGGCTGAGGAGCCAGCTGATTTTCAAAATGCACAATGGGGCCTTTTGATGGGATTGCTCTCAATTAAGGTGCTTCAAAGACAGTCATTTCTCTCAGTCAAACAGAGGAGCAAGGAAGGCGTAAGATGTACAGGAGACTGCTGTACTTCTCTTTTCTATTTCCATGCTACTTAATGTTGACAGTTGACAGACATCATGTGTGAATGTTTATCAAACCAGTATGATAAGCTACAGATTTGGATGCTGAAAGAGCTGATAACTTTGTGTGTCTTTGCAGATAATTTAAAGGGAGTATTTTAAGTCTCCAAATCTTAAGGATGAGTAAGCAGCACACCTGTGGGCATCCACACGTTTATCTATCACCAAATTAAGTACATACACTCAGTCTTAAGTTAATTACTTGAAGTGATTTTCTTACAACAGAAAGGGCTTTTTGATGCAGTCTGGCAAATGTCATGTTCAGTGAGTGAAACTGTGTGAAGCTCAGTATGACTTAATTATGAAGCAAGAAAATCTGAAATGAGTTTCCCATGAGTAAAAACTCTAATTTGAGCAAGACTTGCTGTTTCATATTCCATGTTTAGATAATCCTATTAATAGGCATTTCTGACTGCTAAATATTTTTAAAAGAAATCACTCCATGCCAAATGTCAGGTGAAGGGATTTCAGCCATTTTAAATGAGTTGTAATTGCCTGTGGAACATGAAGGACTGCTTCACGTTTCAAGATGGATTTCAGTCTGATTTTTGAGACTTTGATTTCTTAAGAATGACAGGTATGACCTTTTACATGCTCGTGAATATGAAAAATAGATTAGGAAACACCATTAACAGTTTATAATATCTATTAATTTTTTATGCAGTGCACATGCATGGTTATGTGAGTTACTTCCTCAAATGCTTTGTGTTTAAAGATTTATTACACTGTTATGATGAAGAAGTATCATGCTTGAATTAGTTCTTGTCAGAATGATATATGTGAGTAACTAAAAGAGAACAGAAGAACCTTCTGAATATTTTAAGATGTTTTCATCAGGAATGTTCAATACATTCTATATCCTACATTTGATGTTCTATTCTATTTCTTTTCTGGCTTCATAACAGCAACCACCTCCCACATTGGTTGTTTGAATAAATGTGTTTCCATATGCACATTCAGTAATTTCCCTTCTTAATAACATCAGGCTTCTTGATGGAAGCAGTGATGTATCACATTATACAACTCAATAATACATTCACATGGATATAGAAAATGTAACAGGAATGTAGCTTAGAATGAGAAAAATGGTTATTATTGATGCCACTATGCAGACTGATTGTATTCATTCCAATCTTACTTGTTCCTGGGTTTGTGTGAATTTTCTCTCTTAATTTTCTCAGTCTTTAAGTAAATATCAAAGTGTATAAGGAAAGGAACAGGTGATGTACAAGGGGGGTTGTGAGACTAGCAAATGTAAAGAAGGTTAAGAAAGTTACTCACTTAACAAATGAAACCATTTACTCTGTCTGAGGAGCAGAGAGCAGGAATTCAGTTGACTTACAGCAGTAGTAGTGACTTACAGATTGAGCTGTGTCAAGTTAAAAGAATCAAATGTTTATTTATTACCAAATTCCAGTTTCTGTCTCTTGACAATACAGATGATAAGGTATGAGCTATGATGGTAGATTAACATATTTACTTACAAGTGACTTTTCTAAAACATCGACAAATTACAGACAAACAGCATTATGCTGCATTCCTTCAAATCTTTTTGAAGTCAGCCACATAGTTCTTTGTTCCTGATACTGTCTCTCTGTATATCCAGAGGCTTTGTTCCCTTTGTGTTTGAGCAATAAAGGTTTAGCCAAGGATGAGGGGTTCAAAATACATTATCTTTCTAAGTACTTGAATGAATATAACTCAAGATTGACACAAATACAGGTAGGGTTTGTGGAACAACTTAGCTAGTCATTATGTCTGTTCTACTTATGGCATATTTTAGAAGAGAAGAATTTCCTAAATTCCTCAAAAAGAAGGAAAGCTTATAGTATATTGCCGTGTTTACTCTATCCTTTTGTCTTGTTTTAAGATCAGTTCAACTAGATCCATGAAATAGATTGTGTGGCTTTCATGAGTAGTAGTTCTCATTAGTATGTTTCGTTCTGTTTTTTGGCTGTTTTTCTTCCTATACGATGAGGCAGCAGTCATCATCCCGTGTTAGCAAATGCTTCTGCAGTCTGATCTATTTTGCAGCTCCAGTCACTGAGAGTAAAAAGTATACAACCAAAAAAAGCTGTTTATAATACATATGGAAAGGTGTGGAATTAACTTTGCAAAATAAATGTCTCTATAGGTGGATTCTGGAACTTTCCAGTCTTATTTGTTTTCTATAGTGCCGAGCTACCACTGCAACTATTTTATATGCAAACAATCACTCTGGTAAGCCTTAATTGTGCTGCTTGCTAACACAGGCATTTGTTTGGCATTGTTACTGCATGTTATCAGTTCAGCATTTAATTGTGCTGTAGTGGTAAAATTAAGTTGGCAAATGTGAGACACCATCAAGAAGGGCTTTTTTGGCTCGGCTAACTAAAAATAAAATCACCTCTTTGCACCAGTGGTTGTGCAAATTCTGAGGTATTGGAACAGATTGTTCTACTGATTTGGGAGGAATGTGTGGAATTGTGAAGAAAATAAACAGCATGATAGCAGTGTGTTCTGATTTAATTCTGATGATTAGCTACATTCTTTAATATTCCTTTTAAATAGCTTTTACTGCATACTATAAAGTATATTCTGATTATCTTGAGTTTTAATTTAAAATACAAAGCAGTTCTAAAGGTAAAAACTGGAATAGTGTAGGTTCAAAGCATTAACAGTAGCAGCTATGCAGAAATCCAACATTTTTGCAGTAACAGTCATTACTTGGGTGTTCTTAGAAGCTTTATTGTAGAAATTGAATGGTAGAATAGAAATTCTGTGCATTTATGATCACCAAACTTTACACAGGTTAATCTATCAGACATTATTATAATTTATATTACCAGGCTACAGTGTCTTGAGTTTACAACAAACATACAAAAATTTCCAAGTGTCTTTACTTTTCCCTCAGCACACTTACATCCTCAAAGTAGAAGGCTTCAGAAGTCTCGCAGCAGCTATTGATTATCTTGCAAAATTCCTATTATTTGTTCAGATGGGAGTTATATCAGCAAGTTAATTTCTGTATTAGCCTATCTGAACTTGAACTTCAGGTCTGTTAAAAGTGTGTTCCCTCATTGGCCTTAGAAATTGTCATATGAAACATCTCTATTTGTATACATCCATTTAACTCTTACAGAATTTACTGATGCTGTGTAGTTGCTGTGTAGCTATGCAAACTGACTGTAAGGAACAGTCAGTTTCTGCAATATCTGACTATTTGATTAGACATGAACTGAAACAATTTAAGTTTGTAGTTGTTGGCTTTGAATTGGGCTTTGTCAGATGTTATTCTATTCTAGCTGTTATTTTGTCTCTTATTATATGGCTTGCATGGTATAACCTTAAGATTTGTCACACATTGTGCAGCCTCACCTCAAGCACTGTGCAGTTTTGGGCTCCACAATATAAGAAAGACATAAAACCATTAAAGAGACTCTAAAGTAGAACTACAGAGATGGTGAAGTATCTGGTGGACAAAAGCTATGAGGGCAAATGAGGTCTCTTGGTTTGTTTGGCCCAGAGCAGAGCAGGCTGAGGGGAGGCCTCATGAAAGCTCCTTGCAGGGGAGCAGTGCTGAGCTCTGCTCTCTGATGACAATGACAGTACCCAAGGGAATGGCATGGAGCTGTGTCAGGGGAGAGACAGCACCAAGCTGCCAGAAGTTATGGAGCATTTGGATGCTCTCAGACAGAGGATTTGATTTTTGGGTAGTCCTGCGTGTAGTTAGGAATTGGACTCGGTGATCCTTGTGGGCCCCATCCAACTCAGGATTCTTGTCTCTGCCATTAGCATGCTGTTTCTCATAAGAATTAACACAACGAAAATTTAAATTGTTGGAAAGTTTTTTTGCAACCCTACCAAGGATGTGCATCTTGCACCCACAGGTGAAAGAAAAGGGTTATACAGGGAATAAGCAGCTAGTTACAATTTCCTTACTCTGTATCTTAAACCACGTTACAGTAGTTTCCTTTTCAGTCTAAGATGAATCAGTGAGTGGTGCCCCTTGCAGAATGTATATTTTATAAAGATAGCTGCTGTGTGATAAATCTTGAATCTAATAGGGTTTGGAGAGAGAGGCAACAAATCCACACGTGAAGAGAATCTAGGTAGTGTCGTCAGGATAACACTGGATAATATCTATTTACCTTACTTTGTGTGGGCAGAACCAACAGAGCATACCCAGATAAAATCATTTGTCTCAATTCAATGATTATTAGCTCCTTGACTTCTAAAAATGTTCTGAGGTTTTGATCTAAGATAAGGTAATGTCAATCTTTTCCCATCAGGCTGTCAAGTTACTTGTTACTTGTTAGTGCTGGAGCTGCTCTGAAACCAGTTTCATTTTAGGTCAAAAATACCTCCGAGTTGGTAGCAAAAATAGCTGAGGTATCAACTTGAACAAAGCTGGTAGCTTGCAAAGCAATCAAACCTTGGTTTAACTTTTTTCTAGAGTCCTGTGGAAGTTGAAGATAAAGACAGTCTGTTCTCCTGTGTTGAGCACACACCATGCCTGGCAAGAGCACTGTCACCTTACGGTGAGCTTGGCTTGCTTTGCTCCAGTCCAGTGGAATGTGCCAGAAAACGTTCTCGGAATAGATCTAATGCATCTAACTCAAACTCAAGTGTCACTATGTCAAGCACACCAAGAAAACGCTCCGGAGTTTCAAGCCGTTGCTCCTCTGATAGCTTTGCGAGCATCAGTCGTTCTCAGAGGCATCAGGAAAGCAACTCCAAAACATACAGTGGGGATCTTCTGGACAGACACTCAGAATTATTTACCAGCAGCCAGAAACCTTTTACTCCACGCACCTTAATATCAGATGCTAAATCTGCCCTGCTTGGGTATAGGTATTACACTGCTGCTCAAAGGAAAAGGAAAAAGCACTGCAAGCAACACGTGGAAGCTGAAACACAGACTGATGTGATCAGGTACAGAGATTAAAACTTTGTTTTACAACTGTGGAATTTTGCTACCTGCTACTATACTATTTACTGTTCTGTATGGTGTATATTTGTGCTTTCTGTCTTCTAAAGAATTAACTTTATTCTAAAGAATTAAGTATGCATGTCTTCCTCCCCTGTTGTCCCCACAGTCTCTTGCCTCCCAATTCATTAATTAACACATCATGCAAAGAAAATGTTTTTTTTCTTGAATGCAAATCTTCATTGCCTTTTAATTGCAAAGATCTTATGGCTGTGGGTGGCATGAGTTCATACGACTGCATTTTTAATACATAGAATCATGTCTATTCTCAATTCAGAACAATTACTGTGGATATTTTATTTATCCTCTGTAAATACAGTCAAAAAATGGATTGGGAACACTTCTTTTTGGCTAGTGTTAGTGTTCAGACTTAACTTTCTTTTAATTTCTGCTAGACATCTATTCCCATGATAAAGCTTTCTAAACTGTTCAAGCATTTTAGTACTAGGTTCCTTTCAAATTTATGGGAATTAAATGTCTGAATTTCCACAGTGGCTGGCACTGGTATTCACGTTCTGCTTACCTTGAAAGCCGCCTTAGAGATCTAATACATCTCTAAATTTTGTAGCTTTCCAAGTGCAGATAAAGGATCTGAGAGAAAAGTTATGACTGAACAGCAGAAGATTACAGTGAA
Organism: Lagopus muta; assembly: GCF_023343835.1. Classification (NCBI taxonomy): domain Eukaryota; kingdom Metazoa; phylum Chordata; class Aves; order Galliformes; family Phasianidae; genus Lagopus; species Lagopus muta. The sequence continues at coordinate 42,921,623 of NC_064438.1, forward strand.
GGTAATACAATCATCATCTATCAGTCATCTAGATAATTTTTCCCCACCCTTCACTACCATTTTAGAGTATATAATTCATCTCTGGCACAGCAGTATACAATTGAATAAAGTTGCATTCTCTTTGTCATTCTAAGATAAGTTAGATGGAGGATAAAATTTTAGAAGAATGAGCAGAAGTGGTAAGAAAAAAAGCTGAGCTTAGAAAATAAGAGTTTTGAAAGTGTTTTTTTCTCCAAACAGTTTTAGAGAGGCACTAGCATGCTTCATTATCTGTAAAGGACATAAATAATTGGCATGTTATTTATCAGCATACCTTTCTGCCTCTGTTACAAGGATTTTTGTCTTTATTTTGCATTGGTTAACATATATATAAAGCCTGAGACAGAAGTACTGGGACTAAGGAGTCCCTTCCTCTTAGGAAACCAGTAGACAGAAATGCTTTCCTTGCTGTTGTTTTCTGTCACTTTTGCTTAATGCAGAATTTTTTTAGTGAACAGTTATACCACTTCAGGTTCTGTCTGCTCCCTGATATTTTATACTGCAGTAACAGATGGTTGTAAATACATAATTTCAGTGGCTGGGTGCTCAGTATTGATATAATTTACTGTGTATTTTCATTGATAATAAATATTTTACTTTTGTGTTCTAGACTGAAGATAGAAGATACAATATGGATGATGAGCCTGAGAAAGGAATAGCTGCTTTTCCATACTCCTTTCTAAGGTACCTAATTTACACCAGGAAGAAATAGCTGAAGTATTCTTTTTGGTTTTCAGCACAACTTTTTCTTAGGCTAGGAAGCCATCGCTTACAGAACTTGTTAGTTTTTGATGAATGGCCTTTTCCAACTCCACAATTTCGTATTCTTTTGATGAAATTCCACTGTAAAGGCAATTAAGAAAGAGACATCTGAAATACATGTGATTTTTCATGTTTTGTCTTTTTTTTTTTTTTTTTTTTTTTTTGTAAGGAGTGAGACTAATGAGAACTTAATACCACTTTAGTTCTGTATATAACTGTGAGCTTATAAACTGTGTACTCCAGCTGTATTGGCATACCCTTTCAGAAAATGAGTTTCCAGAAATCTAGGCTTTTCATTCTAAGAGATGCTAAAGTTCCAGGCCTAAGGTATTTTCCACATTCTTTTCTGAAACTTTAACGCTGAACATTAGAGCATTGTCTTAAATACAAGAACAGGGTTGAAAATGAAGCCCTGAACCAAGGATGCCTAGTTCATTCTCCTCATTGCTGGAGAACAGAATCATGCTTTACTTGCTGATTTACTCTGTGGCCTTTGCATAGAAATCTAATGGGTTACTTTTCTTACTATTCTTACTTCAATGCAACAGCTGTTATCTAATAAAAACAAATATCTCTTCTAGTAATTCAGGTATTAAGTTAGCTTACTATATGAACTCCATTATTTCAATTGATGATCTGCAAACTCCATATGGTACATTTAAGATAGGTCTGTCAGAGTTCATTTATAGACATGTGCCAAAGATTATCAATTGGGCATTCATCCTTCCTGAAGTCTACTATGTGGCAAATAACACAGGGAGCCTTACCCAATTAAGTACCAAATCATGTTAAGGTAAAAGCACTTTGTCTGGATGATGGATACCTCTTTTTGAGTTATCAGTCAGAAAACTGCATCTACTAAGGTACTGTAATACTCTTCAACTATTGCCTTTCAGGCTTCAGGGTAGGTAGTCAATTTTTCTATTGGAGTGGGGTTTCAGAACTTCTGGTGTTTTGTTTTTTTTTTAAATCCCCCAAGGAGTAGGGGAACAAGACAGGCAGATGATTTCAGAAGAGCATGAGATGCAAGGTACTATGCAGGGTTTTGATAATGTTGCTCTTCACTGTTTCTTACCCTCTGATTTTTCTGATTAGAGAGGCATCATTGTATTCTGAGCAGCTTTCAGCAAGGATGAATATTAAGGCTGTGTAAGTATATTTACATGATTTTTCTGCTAGTTTGGAACAGTAAACTAGAAGCCCTCAGAAGTGATCAAACAATATATAGGGACTCAGAATACACTTCACATTCTATAGTAAACCTGATATATGAATTTATATTTAACAGTTAACAACTTCCATATCAATCTAAATCTAAAGAAAATTCTCTATAACTGTGGAGGTAAGATAAATTGCTATTATCCACAGGCTACACTTTAAACATTTTCAGTTCTTTTTTTGGACTAAAATTTGTCTGGAACAAATCATAAAGATTAGAATGTGGAGTTGAATTCTTACCAAATTTTTGCTCTTAGATTTGATGAGAATTAAAGGAGATTCAAGTTTGTCAGTGATCTCTCATATGACCTCAGGAAAGTGGTCTGATATCTATATGCTTTAGATGGTCTTGTTCTTGCCTAACTTCAAACATGTAATATAGATCATCTTTGATAGATGGAACCACAAATGACAGTCTTCAGACTGCATGACAACTCTTACATAATCATGAAAGTTGTATCAGTCTTGTTATTTTCTGTTTATTACTAAAGTGGAGGATGATTCTATAGAGCTTAATTGGATACTTTACAATCAAACATTTCAACCTGTGCTGCAACAGGGCTTGGTGCTGCATTTCCAAGGTCTCTTCCTATGTTGGGAGTCCTTTTTTTGTTTTTTTTTTTGTTTTTTTTTGGATACTGGTTGGATACTTTGGGATATTTAGAAAGATGCTATGAATGCAAAACAGCATTTAAATCTTTTTTTTTAAAGGGGGGGACTGGGGAGGTAGCAACAGAGTTTAGAAGTGAAAAAACACCTGAGTTTCAAAGATTCAAAGAGGTAAAAGTCACATATCACACAAACAGGGACTTGTATTCCAGAGTTGTCATTTGAAAGGAATGGAGGCTGCCAACAAGCACTACTTACTTTTATGTACTCCCACTAAGGACTTGCAATTATGAGCTGCAGTCAGATTCTCAAGAAGCTCCTTTGGAAGCCTTTCACTAGAACACCAGACTGCAATCTTCTACTTTCTTCCCCCTTTCTTTCTGAGTGCAAAGCAGGTTGTTCGTGTTTTACAGTTGCCTCTTCCCTCACTCGTGCTCTTTGCTAATTTACAACACAACAGAAATGTAGCATAAATATGAAACACCATAGTGATTTAATTATTTTTTTAATTGAGTGAAGGGCTAGGCAGTTGTCTCTATTTTTAAACACCTAACATTGAGCTTTCTGTTCTTCCTCCAGAGAAGATGACCATTTATATTTAACTTTCATTGAAGATATAACAAATGACATTCTTGACATTGGACTGTTTTCTAACAGGTAGATATGGCTGTTTTAAAATTTGTAATGCTATGTCAGTACACATTTCATTGCCTTCTAAGAATATATAAATACCCAGTTACCCCTTGCTTGTTTTATTTCCTTTTGATTCTTACTTTATATAAGAAAAGAGGACTGAGAAAGAACTGCAGGTCATCTATTTCAGTCTACTCCAATGTAACATGAGATGCAGCCTCTATGAGAAACTGATCTATGTGGAACAATGCTAAGAAAAAATAATCTTACTCTGCAAGATCTGTTTTGCTAAATAAACAGTTATTAATCTTTGATATAGTACTTCTTCCATTGCCTTTCTGTCCTTGTTCCTGTTCCAGTATGAATTCAGCCTTCAGTATGCATTGTAAGGATTACATACTGTTCCAGATAAGGGTTCACTGGTTACTAAGTCATATTTTTTTAAAATAATTAAACAATAAGTAATTATTCATGGATGTGAGCATTACTCCCAGATCCTTTGCTTACCTGTAGAATAAAGGCTCCTAGTAGCCCTCTTGTGACAGAGCTTAATTAAAGCAAATCTTAGTGGTCCTCTTCAGCTAAGAAATAAAAATCAAGAAGTAGAGTTGTTAGAACATGGTTTTGTTTGTGTTACCTGATCTATTTTTTTTTATTTGTAGAGTTCTGGAACAATTGTTTGAGTGTCATATACAAGAAAATAAGAACCGTTTGGATGAGGTAGGTACTGCTTCTGTAATATTCTCACTTTCCACATTTCCAAAGTGCAGTGGAAATGCACCGATAAGTTTTCTTGTGTACATAACCATAATAACCAATGGGGAACGTCTTTCTTTAAGATGTTTGCAGACTTCTGATCTACCAGGAGTAAGGCATAGTCACAAAAAAAGTGACAACAGTCAACTCAGTTTGGTGACTCTTGCTATGTAATTCAGTCACTCAGTTGCAAGCAACCTCCATTTCTTTAGCCAGAATGAAGCCCTGAGTTCTGGGCAGATAAGTGCTATGGGCTTTAGCTGCAGAAGTATCACCCTTTATTTCTTCACCCCCTAGAGTAAAATGCGGCACCTGTTGGATGTGCTTAAAGCAGACCTTGGCTGCAGCCCACACAGTGGTGCTGAGCAAATCCACGCAGGCTGGGAAGCCTTTGAGTCACTGGATCTGGGAAAGGTTAATATGATGGAACAGCTTGAGTTTTGCAGTAGAAGTCAGAAGCAAGGAAAAGCTACGAAAAGTGAAGAATTCTTTAAGACCATGGATTTGTTATCGAAGGAACCAAGCACATATGAAGTGCCACTATGCAATGAAAACTCAAAGAAGACAGAGAGCAAGGGTGACTTTTCAGAAGATGTTGATGAAATGATGAATGCTGAGACAGAGTCTCATGCTTGTGTGAAATCTGAAGACCCAGACACTTCACCCTCATGTGAGGAAACTCTAAACTTGATTACTTGTGACAGTGATTTGGGAGCCAACAAGGAACTTGATGATCTTGAGGAAAACTTTGCAGAGGTCCTTCAGATCACACCTGACCACTCATCATAGTGGCCAAAATTTAGCTGTTAATTAGGGAGGAAGCTATTTTTGTAGAGAATTGCCATTCACTAAATAAAGAGAAGTAAATTGTTTATATTCAGGTGTTTTAACAGAATCACTGTATTCTCTTTAGCAGAGTATTTATTACAGATTGGTGACCATTTCTGTACTGATGTAGACTGTAAAGGGTAAAATGACCTAAAAAAATACTTCATATATTTTGTCTGTAAACATATAGCCCAACACTAACTTTTGAGAATAGTAAAATTAGATGCATATTTTATAGAAAGCTGCAGAATTATGAAATATTTATCATTTTTATCATTTTTATTTATAGCAAATAAAATTAATTAATGACATTTCTAATATAATGGTGGTCCATGTTATAAAGATGCAAGATTTTTGCAGTTTGCAAGAACAACTCAATTTACCCACGCTAAAATACGGTGTACTACTTACCTGCAGAGCAGAGACAGAACTGTTTGTTCAGCCTGGAAGAAGGCAGCATTATTTCCTCTCTTCATGCTCTGCCATTGTTTGATGTTAAATCCCACTGGAGCATGAAGTTCTTATCTCATTATTTTTTTTCTTTTCACAGTACCTGTAGAACATAGCAAACAAGGTTTCCTTGCTTTAGCTTGAATGAAATAAGGCTTGACTATTGACAGGCAACTTTCCAAAAATAAGCATTTCTTTCTGATATTGCTAGCTGATCATTCCTCCTTTCTCAGCTATGAACTGGATTGTCTTATTCCGTACATCAACAGGTGTAAAAACCATTTTGCTCTATTAGCTGATCTCATGTCAGAAACAGACATACAGTTGTAGCTGTTGCATACAGCAGCTTTTAAACTATTCCATACACGTGCAGCTTGTTTTATGCACAGCTCTTAAGCTACTTAATCCTACCTGTCCATGAAGGAAGTGAAGTTCCAAGAAGGAAGTGAAGACTGCAACAGTTTTCACAGTGCAGAACACCAAAATACACAGTCCAGTTTCTTGCATTGATGGCAACCTTGGTATAGTTTTGGGTTTAGAAAAAAAAAAAAAAAAAAAAAAGGCCCAAGAAGAGCTGGACAAACCCAAATCGTAGAGCTTATCAACCTGCATGTGTAGCTACCTCCTCTGTGGCTCAAGAGCTTCTGGTAAACTATTAAACTTGTAAGCTCAGCATCTGATTTTAGTGTGCCAAAAGCTCCAGTAACCACAGACCATTGCTTCATTGTGAAGCATAAGCTTTTCTGGGGAAAAAACAAAGAACAAAAAACTCCCAAAAGCTCTTTCAAAAAGCCAAATAAAAGCAATGCTTCTGGAACTCACCAATGTTGCAGTACAGTGCATGTTTTCCAAGAAAATGAAAAGGCACTTTCCTGGCTGTCTTGGTCCTAATGATAAATCACGCTTGTTGACAGTGACAGCAGAGTGTGTTTTATTTTACCCACATACACGTGGCTGAGCAGATGGGTCTTTCATCTGCCATGCTCAGCTGGCTATCTTACAAGTCTGGCCTGCAGCCTGAGTCCCCTGGCTCACTGAAAAGTAGGGATGATGTGAGGATTTTGCACTGCTCCATCAGAGCCTGTCTCATTGAGAAGACACAGCCACAGGACTGACTCAGTGCCAGGATCGTTTCTCCCTCATCACAAGGGACTGAAACCCTTCTCCCATCCCTAGAACAACTCCCTTTATCTTCCTTAGCCCAGAAGTGAAGAGCAGAATGCACCCAGACAATTGGGTTGTGTATTATATGAAAAAAAAAAAAAAAAATTAACACAGAGTGACAGGCTAGGGCTGTTGCCTACAAATATGGTTTATATATAGAACTAAAGAGCATGGTGAGCCATCTCTAGGTGCAAAGCCTTCTTGCTCCTCTGCCATGCCCACACTGGCTCCTGAAGCCCTCCCTCTGAGTTCTCCAACATTGATCCGTTACGGAATTAAGAAATTTTCTCCCACTACTTTGTTGTATAACCTACCTTATAAAAAGGATCACTCAGCAAACTTCAGCTTGTGGTCATTGTAAGTCTGATTAAGTATTAATAAGAGATTCATATTAAAATTCCGCAAGTTAAAGCATAGCAGTGAAAGTGGTCATGACTTCAGCATGCAGAAGGGTGCAAATAATGACACAGTCATTTCCTGCAGTATGAGTAACATGAAAATAAACAAGTACTGTTCCTTGACCATGCTTCCTGTGGATGAGCTGTCTGAACATTGGTGACGTTTTATCTGGGTAGGTGGTAGTTATAGCAGTAAATAAATTAATAAAAAGTGACCTTTTACAAAGAAACCATCTGTCTGCCTAAACCACGATTACAGAAATTTCCTGGACATTGAGTGAAATACTCAGTAAGGAACCCCAGAGGAGCACACTGATGTGCTGACAACTAGAACAGTCAGCACAGGCAGGGGAACTGATTTCTTGTACAACCATTACCAACAGGTAGTGGGGAAAGAACACTCGAGATAGATGTTATCAATATGAAATCAATTAGCTTATCTCACCTATAGATCCAAAAGTAAATTCAGGCTATCCTGTGCTTAATACTTTCCTTGTTTCCTTATTCACATTTACATTTGGTGGTTCTTCAAATGTAAGTTGTTTAAGCAATTTGATACACAAACCAGACCCACATCACTGCTAAGATTAATCAGCAGTGCAAGCTTTGTTTTCTTAAGCTTTGGGGTCATATATATAATATATATATACACATATAATATATATATATATGTATATATATATTAATATTATATATATATATATATATATATATATAAAAATATAAAAGGTGGGTGATAGGGAAGGCATTTAAAAAAAAAAAATTTTTTTTTTTTTTTATCTTATCACCTTGAGTTTCTATTCACTTGACGATATATTCAGATTTTGGTATAAGCCCTAGGAGAACAAAGTAGTCTCACCACCATTGACTACAGATCTGAGTATTTTGGAAGTAACTGTTAGGAGCAATCAGTTGCTGTAATCTACAATAGAAAGATTTATTTCTGCCCAGGCTCATCTGGGCAATAAACAAATTAACAGCATCAATGCTTACTTCAAATGATCAAAAGCCCATTATTGTTACTTTGCTCTGTGACAAAAAAATCTCTTATTTCTAAAGCCTACATTTTTGTCATCAGTAGCCTAGTTTTCAGAGGTAGGATTCTCTTTGTTTACAAATCAAAGTAGGGTTTTGGATCATTTGAAATAAAGATTCGTGTGATGAAGGGTGAAGGTGCTTAGGTGTCTAAGTGCTATCTAGAGAAAAAAAAGGAAAACTTGCAAGCAAAACCCAAACTGTCATATTATCCCTAGTCAACCTAAACAATATAACAAAAAAAAAAAGTGAAAAAAACACAACACTGTAACTTGAGGCTTAAAATTTCTCACTCCAAAACAACCGACCCAAATACTCACCAGCAGTCCTGTTTTCTTTATCGAAAGTGAAATCTGCTTCATTCAGATACATTCATCATCAATTTTCATTCCAAGTGGCAAAGCGATTGATGTGCAAACAGGTGAGTGGTAAACTAATCTACTGCACCAGCCACTGCATGTTGCATGGGTCACCACCAGTCAGGGAATCCAGTTTCAAAGCCTGTAAGTGGATCTTGTGCCAGCGGAAGCTGAACTTGTCATGGGGAGAACACAATGCTGGGAAGGGAAAGAAGCAGAAGTAATTCTCGCTTGCATGACAGTTCATCCGTTGAGCCACAGAGGACCTATAGCTCATCTCTACCTCAACCCCCCAAATGAAATCCTGCAAGGACTTCACGAGATCAAGCAAAGGCAGCAACAAAAAAAGTTAATTCAGATAAAGGGAACCAAAATTAACAATGTTGTGCCTACTACGCTCAGGGCTTTCTGTTCCCTGTAGAAAACATCCAAAGTAACTCTCAACAGCATAACTCTACAGGCCTCATAGAAGGCTTGGTCTCTTTAATGAACTCACTATGCACATTTCAGCAGGCAGCAAAGGGCAGGCAAAAGGTGTGCAGGACACCAAGGTGACAACACGCAAGTTAAAGTTGCACTCACACAGTAAGCTGTTGGACTGGTTTGCAAAAGCTGTAGGGATGCTAGAGACACAGTATATACTGTCTCACTGAGAGTAAGCACAGACTTCTGTGCAGTAGTTCTTGTTGCATGCTCAGCACAGCAAAACTCCTGTGCAGTCCTTCCAGTCCTATCACGTTGGTGGAATGAAATTAGACCTTGAGAAGGGCAAGTAAAGGCTAAATAAAAGGAGTGGGGGGGAGACCATCTGAAACTTGAGAGGCTCACACAGCCTTGGTCTGGCAGGCCATAGAGCTACACCACCCCAGTTCTTTGAGGACGGGCAGCATGATCTGAAGCACGAGGTGCAGAGATCTCAGCAGTTATCCCAGGAATTCAGCGAGCCCACAGGACTCCCCTTACAGTATCTGCACAAGGCTGCAGCATGCCTTACATCTCACAGCAGCCCGCAGCCAATTCCAGGAGATGAAGAGCAGAACGATGAAGTGACCCCAACCCAGTTATCTCTTTCTCTCACTCACAAGCATACTCACATGCCAAAGAAGAAACTAAGGAATGTGTCAAAGGCCATCAGCTCTCCTGTCAGCCTGGGAATTCCTCACAGGACCTCTGAGCAGGGGGCTCCCCAGCCATAAATTCAAGCTGGAAGCATTTGGCACCCTTTTTCCCAGTGTTTGACACTGGGAAAGAGCAGAGATGATGCAGATAGCACAGGTTTGGGAGCTGGCTCTGAGGCTTCCCAAATGCTGGGTGCAGTCATCTCAGATAACAATGGGTTGTGCAAGAGAAATAGCTGAACTCTTCAAGCTCTCCTCTCAGTTTTCCTTTCCCCAGAAACAAATTCTCATGGTGGGCCCTTCCCTCCAGCCTTGAGAGTCTTCAGCCTTGCACAAAAGAGCTTTCAACCTACTTATGTCAAGGGTCCCCACAGTGACTTTCTATGGCACGCATGTTTTTCATGGCTCTTCCTCGATATATGAGCTTCTTAAAGCCTCTGCTTGGTTCAATTCATAGTACAGTGAGATCTCCCCAAAGGGTTTTCGACATCTTCTCTTTATGATCAGCTCCAAAACCTTTACCCAAAGTGACAACTGAGAGGTGAGAGACCACTCTGCCACTGTGAAGCACCCATGATGCAGTCTCTGGCACATTCCAGTCACAAAACTATGGGGCAAATCAGAAACAAGATAGGCTGTCTCACAAAGTTACCTTCATAGGTATAGAGATAATTCAGCTAGTAATACTGGAGCAGTATTTCCAGTTTCTTTCAACAGTGAATGTAAATTAGCCTCAGTTGTGCTTATTTGTCATTATTTAAAGACCAGCATTGTGCAGAGAGAGAAGGTTGTCATTTTATCCTGCAAACACAACAGTTCCTTCTGACCTTTAAGCCTTAAGAGAAATTTGGGGAAAAAAAGACAAATATTTCATCAACCATAGAAGTTTGTTTCTATTTTTGCCGAACAATCGTGTTTTCCTCCTCTTTCCTAATTACATTTTGATCCTGACTACTGACACAATGCTGTGTTTCCCCTCTCTTTACGAAGGAGGAAACAGATGTTGTTATTTGAACAGTGTTGGCACTTTTTCCATGCAGAAGTTATCTGCAGAGAAAATCCAATCAAAAGTACTGATTATTGTTGCTGGCCTACCTCAGCAAGGGAGCTTTCAGGAGTACTAGCACCAGGAAATAAAAACAACATTGTATTTATAATGAGTCAGTGAAAGGATGGGTCTTCTTTGAGCTGGAAAATTGAGGCAGAACAGCTCCCTAAGAACTACAGTTTCCAATTAAATTGCTTCCCCAAGTTTATGAAGTGCATGTTTGGTTGACTGATGAAAATTAAGTGATGGAGACCTACAGCTATCTACTAAAACAGTATCTTAAGCATTATCAAACTAAAAACAGTCTTCAATCTTTTAAACCTCCAAAGTGTTTTTGCTTAAGGTTCTGATAATGGAAAGACATTGTTGGCCACAATCATGAATAGCATGGTATGCAGAGAGAAGACAGCAGACACACATATGCACACATCAAAGTATGCGGTTCCTTCAAATCACTGATTAGCAGTATTAACCAGGCTTGACAGGGGCCTTCTTCCTAGGTACTTAACACCAGTGAAAATTCTTCATCTGCCTCTGGATATGATAATTCTGTGTCTGTTCGTGGAAGGATTTGATGTCCTTCTAAGTTTACCTAAGGCATATGACTACATTTTAGAAATAGCTAATAATAATAATCTGAACTAAGAACCTTAGATTAAGAAATCTCATGTGCAAGCCCTCAATGTCTTTCCTGCTTTTTTATTACAGCAGATACCTTAAATCCATAAAATGTGCAGGGCAGTTACACTGGTTTAGTTAGTTGAGTATGACCAATGTTTGGCTTAAATTTAGGTATTTTCTGAAGGACTGTCCTGCTTATCTCTAAAAGATGTGGGGATTAATTAGAAATTGGAAAGATTTTTACTAAGCTCTCTCCCTTCTAGCTTCCCCGTCTGCCTTGTGCCCTTTTTTTTTTTTTTTTTCAGAGAGTGCAAGAACAGGCACAAGCCTTGAAGTCCTTTCTTCAAAAAAGCTCCCAAAGGATGCCAAGAATTCAAAGGTTATTTTGTGATAAAATAGTCCCAAGCTCAACCATTTCCTACTTACTCTTGCTTTTTCTTTGAATTAACGAGGCTAGGTTCAAAGCAATTGTAGTAATGACAGAACCAGCCTTTAACTACCAGAACAATCATTTCCCTAAGCACCAGAACCACAACACTGCCATCACTCAAATGCAGAAGGTTCACCCTGTCCAAGAGCCAGACTGAGCCAATGACATCCAGAGCAACACAAGGTAACTTGCTTAGTGCCAAACTGATGAGCTTCCATCATTCATCCAGTGCTCACTCACCTCCAACTCTGCAACACTGTTCTCCTTTTGGTACCTGCATACATGCAGTCACCATCATACTCACAAATGGTGTCCATTCATCAGTTGTCCTCTGGGTGCTGTAGGTAGCCTGGCAATTTCTTTCTGCAGTGCTATGAGCTGCTGTCCTCATGCAGAAGCCAGACTTCCAGACAACAATCAGAACAACAGTGGAAGAGAGAAAACACATTTATATGCCATCATTGACGTCTTAAAGAAAAGCAGTGGATATAACAGCAACCAAAACAAACAAACAAACAACAACAAAAAAATACCAGAACGTCATTATATCCTGAACAGAGAAACTGTCAGACATCAAACTCCCTGCTAGGTATTGAGCATTGCTGAGCTTCACGTAATCTTTATCTGTCTACGGCCTTCTGGACTTAAACAACAGGCTGCTCTTTTGATTCTGGCCCCATGCCAAAAAGAGTGCTTTGCACACACAGAACATTCCTCAGGATTTAGGAAATGATCAGACAGTTACATACATATGTATGTTATTTTACCTTATGTGCGTTGATGCCACCAAGTAGAGCATACCTGTAAGACAAATCTTAATTAAAAGCCCAGTCTTTCCTGATAATTGAGTCTGTGCATATGGCGTTCTGCAGGGACAATGGATGTGAAATTGCCTGGTCTGCAATTACGGTGTCCAGTGTGAAGTACATCCTTTGATGTTTGTGTGTATCACTTCCATTTTTGACTAAATATCAATTACAAAACAAAAACTTCAGCATCAAGTATTGGTAGCAGCTTCAATAATGCTAAGTAAATAACATTACTCATTAAGTCATATAATCGATGTTCTTTTCTCATGGGCTTTTAGAAAGGGCTTTTCAACTTCTGTAAGCTCTGCTTAAAGGGAAATTGAATATTCAATATTAAGAATGGCTTTATAAGATGCAAAAAAGAAAAAAAAATTAAAAAATGAAGTTAGGTTGGCAGACGTGTGACTTTTCTGCCTCAAAGATGAGAACAATTAGTACCTGACAGTGGAAGCTTTATCTTCATATTGTAAACCAGGGCATTACTCACAGAGCTTTAAAAGAGGGATAACATCTTTTTGCACAGAAGGCCAAGTTCCAAACTGGAACACACAGTGCTGATTTTTCTTTTAATAATGGAACAATAAAACTGCATCGTTGCTTCAAATATTTATTTTTCATGGCAAAAATAGACTATAATATATTCATTTCACATATATTACATTCAGTAATACAAGCTTTTCTGTCTATGAAACACAATTTTTACATTGTTTTACAAACCAATTTCAGTTTTACAAGAATTAAAGCTGTTTTGATTATAGATTTTTACAGTATTGATGGCAAGACAGCAAAAATAGACGTGTTAACCACTAGCTTTGTACTAGAAAATAATACTCAAAAACTCATGTTGCTACTGTAAATAAAGTCCCATTTAAATCCTTCCATACTGGCTCAAACGAAAACAGAAGAAAACTGAGCCAGATCCTGCATTCGTCTGACATTACGCCCTACAAAACTGCTGAAAGGACTTCAAACACCTACTTGCTTCAACTGGGTGAAGAGATTTCAGCAGTGTGCAGGAGGGTACCTACCTACTGATTTGCAAGCTGGAGTCTAAAATTTCCATCCGAGTCTTCCCAGATCAGTCATAAAGAAGACAAACAGTTTGGGTGTTTCAAAGGAACTTGAGAAGGTATCTTTGTAAAGGGACAGCATATACACCTTGTCTGCCAGAATCATCCAGGATAAGCAAGGTGACAGACTGGAGGACCTATTTTCCTATTGTGTTTCCTATCATTCTAAAACTTAACTGTGTTTGTAATTAAATACTTCCACATCTCCTAATTTTACTTAAACATTTCCAAATGGAAAAACTGCATTTAAATTCCCTTTAAAAAGGTTTCAAAAGGCGCCTTCTGAAATTGTGCTCACAAAAGCAGTAATTTGGTAGTTTTGACTGCTGCCTAGAAACAAAGTAAAACCACAGTATCTACAGGCTTGCTCTCTAACTTGCCACACACTGCATCTGTTGTAAACTCTATTTGTTAGATTTTTGCATTTGATTTCTGTCTTAACTCCCCAATTAGAGCTGAAAAATGGGCTTCTAAGTAACAAATATACTGGAGGTTATTCTTTACCACTAAACGCAGCATCACGTGGAAAACTGCAAATAGAATCCAGGGTCATTTAGCAGCCATTTTTTGAAATGCACATAGACATGAAGAACGTTTTTTTCAGTCCTTGTAGACCTTAAAGGAACATACATGATGCCAGCAAAACGCATCAAGTTAGCTGGTCCCCAACAGGATCTTTGTAAGAAATCTTTTTTACAGCCATATTTGCAACAGCTGTTGCTGTAGAAGTTTAAGATATTTTCCTATAGCCTAGCACATTTGAGATTCTCTGAAGTTTTATTAGCACTGTACTTCAAATGGTACAATGTATCATATTTGTAAGCATATGCCAAATTCCACAATTCAAAGGCCCAGTTTTCAGCATAGCCTTAGCTCGATCCAGTTCATACCTACAGTAAGCAGCTGGCTGCATTCACAAATCATTTAAACTCTGAAATAATCTAATCTGCATCCATTACAAATTATCAGCACAAATTTGCACATACGCCCCTTTGCCTTCAGCTTGCACGCCTAAAACCTGAGACTGCGGCCTTAAAATCTGACCTTTAGCAAGCAAACAGAAGCTGAGGTGACAGATTGCACTGAATCTGTTTGGAAAAGAATATATTTAAAAATAACAGAGCTTCTGAAATAATATTTGGAGCTTCAAAAATCACATTTTAAAAAGTCAGCAGAAATAACACCTATGACTACATGCTCACTTACCCTACTGTGTAATAAAAAAAACATACCATATGAATCAAACCCTTCTAGCAGCTCCACTGTGGATACAAAATGTTCCAATTCCTCCTCCAAATGCCTTCAAGCCATTCCTCAAATCCACACTCTCCAGTTCTAACATTTTGTACTTTTACAAGAGAATTTCTTCCAAGTCATCTCAGCTACTTTTCCTTGTAATGTTCTAGCTTCATGTAGGCACATTCCTGATGCATTCTTTTGATTAATTCATGCAATCTATATTTAAATTCAAAGTAGATGTGAATATTCACATTTTAAGGGCTTTCACTGGCAATAAGCATTACTTAATCCACTCACGAGAACTGCAGAACTTTTACCTCTTGAGAGATTGGGCTCTGGCTTTGCATGTGTTTTTTGTACTGGAAAGGAAAATAGAACAATAAATACCTAAAGCAAAGAATTATTATCAGTTGATCTGTTGCTCCTTTTAAATTAATAACTTGAGCTAACCATTGTAGCATAGTAACAAGTTCACTATTTTAACTGCAGTGTTTTAGTAACAGTACTGGTATTAAAACCGAGGTCTCATTACAGTGCTGGCTTATGAGACAAACCACCACGCAGTTCCCAAGTTTGGTCCAGAGGCTGCTGAGAACTATGAGCCACTCAACTTTAACACAGATTCCAACAAGATAAGTGTACCAGCAGCCTCTGGTAGCCTTAGTTACTAAAATTAAGAAAGTATTTTGGAGAAAAGTGCTTTAAGTGTCACACACTTTAAAGAGGAACAAAAAATGCATACTTTCTCAAAACGTAAAGAATTTTTCCATTCCAGTATGCATTTATTTTAGAATCACAGAATACCTTGGGTTGGAAGGGACCTTAAAGACCACTCAACATCTCTGAAGGTTGCAACCTTCTATTTTTTATTACATTCCTATGCAGTTGTAGTTTTCACCATTCATGTGTGCAAATGGTATCACAGTGAGAGCAATATCAAGGCCTTTAATTTTGCTATTCATGGAGACTGCATTCCAACATGCAGCAGAAAAAGGGGATCACTGTTTTGTGGGCTGCAGAGAAGCAGTGCAAAACTGTCACGTAGCATGGAGCACCTCCATCAAAGAATGAGCGAAGAGTGAGCTGCAGTTGACAGCAAAGCCTGCTAAGTGTCATCTTCACAATCAACAGGGCTGCGAATTATGTTTTTAAAAGAAGATCTGGGATCCCATGATTACAAGGATTCCCTGTCCAAAAAATCTCTCTTCAGAGCAAACAAGACAGAAATCAAATGTGCAGAAGCCCCTACAGCAATCTATTGGTTCCTTTCCTGACTCTTTGAGGAATTTGATCCTAAGAAGCATTTACCACCTAGACCACAAAAGACGCTCACATCTGTCTCTTGATAGTAATATAGCACCTTTATTTATCCCTGAGAACTCTGGCATTCCTAGAGATCAGCATTATGTTGTTTTTCCTACTAAATAAGTTCAGCTCAAATCTTACATGATAATTACCTGGTTTCTCTCCCATAGTAAGAGAAGCACACCTGGCAAAATGGCTAACAATTTTAAGCTTTTGACAGAAGGATCCAATTTCCACTCAGGCTCTGACTGGATTTGGGCCACAGATTTTCTTATAAAGTCCCACACTTCACAAAGCATCCAGCACAACAGCATGTACAAAGCATCCCCTTAAAGGCTCAGAACAAGAAAGTGCTAAAAACTGAATGCTCTTTTAAAAGCTATCTGAAAATCTAAACATTTTTAAAATTAGTTTTGTGACAGGAGATTGTGGAGTTTTATTTCTTTTGGTATCTCCAGAAGAGAAACTGTTTGTTTTCAATGCCCGCTTGGAACCATATGCTTATATGTAAAAACAAGCCTGCTACCTTCATTAGGAGGGTTCATAGAAAGTCAAGTCTTACTTATGCAAAAATGCACTACAAGTGGAAAGACTGAAAAGCTGAAGTGGAGGAAGTAGCAGTGTTACTGCTTTTAAAAAAACAGACTGTGACTACCAGGTTAGAGAGCTAACACCTCTGAAAGTGATCTCACTTCCTCTCAGAAAGACGGAGAAGAAAATGGAAGGGAAAAGCTTCCTCAGCCACCTCAGAAACTATCTCACAAGTTTGGAATGAAATTGCTTTTTTTTTTTTTTTTTTTTTTTAATGCCTCATACCTGACATTCTGTCCCAAGAGCTGCTGAATGGCGGAAAAGTGTTGCACAAAGTTATGGTCACCTACAATTTCATTAAAAGCACATGCATCACATTGCAAAGATCATAGCTCAAACTTTGGAAATGGTAAAAGCTACATTCTGGAGCATACATTTTTCACTCAGAAACTGTGGTTAAAAAAAAAAAGAAAGAAAAACAAATCAATGTTTCTATAACAGAAGATAGCACAAATAGCCAAATACATTTGCTTCATTCAGTGGTATTTCTGTTGACACATACATGTCAAACTTGTTTGCCTGCAAGACTATACGCATAATCAGCCTTCAGTAACTTCCAGGTTATTCCTCTGGAATAAGGCATTATTCCACTCAGTTTTATGTTTGGCAGTTACTACTTGCTAGGCATTTTTTTTCCCTCCATTTGAAATATTCAATATTTTTTTTTACTGAGGGTAGAACAAATCGGACTGCCTGAAAGAAGACCAAATGCACTAGTTGAATATTATAGTGTATTTTAAAGTAGCACATATTTTATGGAATGAAATATTAGCACAATGTCATTTGGACCTTGTGTTTATCTTTATGGAAACAGTTTATTAAAAAGGAAATTGATGAAACATTTATTAATCTGTGTTTTGAGAGGACAGTCATTGTTTCACAAGAGGAGAGGGGATATGCTTCATAATAGCTTCCAAAGCCTTGTCACAACTCAGGGAATAACAACATCTTACCAGTGGAAAAAAATCTCATGGACTCATTTCATTTTGTTAAGCAAATATTGTGGGAAATGGATACTGAGATGTACCTGCACACTTGTCTACCATAGTTTTTTTTGTTGGAAATTACACTAGATGTCTACAAACAAGTTAGCTCACTTTGGTATAGGGTCAAAACTCTCCAAAAGTAGGCAAAACCACACCGTCCTCATTTTAAAAACACAGACACAGAACTATTCAGGATACTGTCAACAGACCAGACCCATGCTATTCAGGGACAAGACAGAACCTACCAGAGGTAGGACATCTTCACATCTATGCCACAACCATTTACTCTGCAACCTACGCAGTTACTAAAATACCTACATCTCCAGTGTTACCTCTTAGCGTTCTTATGTTCTGCAGGCATTCTCAAATGGCTCCTGTGAACATCCTTCATTGCAATGCTGCACAGCATTAGCAAAATCTGTTCTACTGCTGACAAAATAATCTGAAGGATTCTAGAGAAAATTCCGGTGCTTCAAAGGTTTTTCTGACTGGAAATATAAATATTTTTAATGGTCATCTTTGCCATGCATAAACTAGCAATCATAGCTGCCACATCTCCACTATTTCCTCTTCACCACTACGCACCTTCTTACTCCAATTTTGCTTCTCTCACTTCATCAACTTTAAAGGCTCTTCCTCAAATAATAGGTTAGTAACAGCATATTACCATATGAAACAATATATGATTATAGTTTCTATGTTTAACTACATAAATAACAGAGCAAAAAAGTGCTTAAAATATTTGCATCCACTTTGATTTCAGCCAGTAAAATCAAACTGTCCTCTAAATTTTTGGATAATACTGAATATGTACTTTCTCTCATTTGTTTATTACCAAGAACTCTGTAGATAATTATATTATTTTTTCCCTGCCTGTAGTCTACAAGTCAATAGGCAAACATGCCTCCACTCAAATGGAAATTATCAACAGTTAACATCATCTTTCACTTGTCGTTCTATTACACAGCACTCTGTTACTACCTATTACACTAGAACTGTAAGCACAATTTTTAAGAAATTAGTTCAAGCATAGATAATCTTCTCTAAAAACATTAGTGTTTTAAAAGTTGGGTGGGTTCTTTTTTTTTGAAAGTTAAAAAAAAAAAAAAAAAAAGCTGAATAGAAAAATAACTGCCCGTAAAGCAACAACTTAAAGTATCTGAGAGCTGCTAGTTCTGCTAAGTAAACCAGAGGAAACCAAAACTTCATTTAAAAAAAATATAGATGTTTTTTTTTGTCTAAATATAAAATTGAAAGCAGAAACTGTGTGTAAGACCTTGACATCCCCAAGAAGCAGTTTTCTCTCCCCATGTGCACTGACAAATTTTAGCTTTTGCACAGTTCATTATAATGTTAAAAAAAAAAGTTAGTAAATTGTGCCATGTATTTCCATTCCGTTAGAAATTTATTTTCCCAACAACCCTAAAAAAATGTGTACAAGTACTAAAGACCAGTACAAGTAAAATCATTCCCTAATTTGGCTCCAGCTGAACATAGGAAGAATTTAGTCCAGTGAAGATCCTGCTTTGCTAGTACTGCTACACTGACTTGTATCTAACAGCCACATACCAGCCCTAAAAGTTAACTGCGTGATTCATCATATGAAGAAAGAAAAAAAAAGTGAAAGCAGGTCTGCCTGGACAATTGTAGCTTTCTTTCTGTAAACTCTTGCAGTGTCCCTTAGGAATTGGCAGGGATTATATAAGTCTAGAACTTTTGAGAAACTGAATGAGAACTCCATAGACGAAAGTGTACTGAGAAAGAGTCTGCACCATCATCATTCTCTGATGCCTCAACATGTCCAGCACTCGTGGGATGTCCAGCATCTGGAGGGGAAAAAAAAAAGAAGCCATTACAACTGAGCAAGGAGAGTCACTGGTACTTTCTCAGCAGGAGATTCAGCACAGTACCAGTGATCTGGGGACTGAATGAACTGCTCTAATTTCACCTCTGACAATGCATTGCCCATACCTTCACTACAGACTTCACTGTACCACTGACCGTGTGCCCACCTCAACTTCCTCACCTGTGAAATATTTATCTATTTCTGGGATATGTGGATCCTCAAAAATCTGTTGGCTGCAAAACTTTGTCACAGTATTAGGACAAATAAACAGATGAAACAATCACTTTGTTGAGTCTCAGATTGAACATAATGTTATTGTTAAATACTTTATAATTGTACTAATACAATTATATTTATAATTCTGGATAAAGGATGACAAGACTAGGTTTCACTAATTAAGCTACCACTTTGTCCTCTGCTGAGACCCATACTACAAGTACTACTACACTTAGGAATAAAAATGTTAAATAAAAAGCACAGAGACCAGCTACAAAAGATTTTCTTTAATATTAACTATTAAAACTAAGGCATGAAGTAAAAGTGTTAAAGTCAGGGCAAAATCCTGAAACATGCCTAGTAGCCCAGGGCGTACCTTGTTCCACTGAGTGACTCAACATCCTACACAGTCAAGAATCCAACTGTGCATTCCAATACCCAGTGTGTAAGTGGGAAACTAGAAAATTATTAACTTCTATTAAATTGCCAAAAGCACTTTCAACCATAATTGTAAAGACTTTTCCAAAGGCCATTCCTTGGGAAAGATCAGATGAACAGCAATAATATTTATTAAACAGGTTATTTACTCTTTACTACCTAACACTATCAAAAATTAGAAAGAAAAATAGATCACCTCATTGTGTTCCAAGCAAGCTATCATGATCTCTGACAATATGACCACTCCTGTTCGTCCCACACCTGCACTGCAATGCACCAGCACAGGAGGATTAGAGTTTTTAGGGTCTGCAGTGCTGTTTGTATGGCGCCGCACTGACTGTATCTCTTCCAAGTATGCTATTAAGTTGAACAAAATGAGAATAATAAGTTCAGGAGATAAAGTTACACAAGCAATGTTGTTAGACTGAACGACCATCAGAAGTAGTAATTTAGCAAATGACATCCCACAGAAAAATCACATATCACATAAATCGTAAGTCATAAACCAACCAGAGCAATACAGATCTACAAAAATCATCCAACTTCTGTAAAGTTTTCCTTGTTCCTCTGTTCCCCACTAAAACCAGCTTATTGGCACATATTCAAATGTGTCATACTTGCTATAGTTATGCTTTAACCTATATGACTTCTTACTAAATTATATATCTGGGTTTTCACTTAAATGGTCACTTTAACAAAATGGCAGAAATATTCCTGCCAGAAATATAATTCAACATCTCTTACTGGATCAAATATATCTTTTGCAGTAGCATGCTTGGTATAATTTCACAAGTTAATTCCTGCTTAGCAGACATCTTAGGTGATTTAAAAAAATAAATAAATAAATAAAAAGAAACTTACAGAGAAATCCCTTTAAATCCTCTGGACAGCCATGTTCTGGCCAGTCAGTATACTGCAAATGCCAAACTGTTCTCTCCTGTCCTGTGAGAAGATGTTTAATCTTCAGTCCCGTAGTTGCATAGCAGCCTGAGTCAGTACGGAATCGTGTGGTTATCTTAAATCTTCCATATGTTACAGTGTTGTGTCTTGAGCCAAGACGTGGCCAGTATCTGAAGCTTTTTTCTCTCCCACTTTCCTTAAGAGTAAAACATTCGCTTAAAAGAGATGCGAAGACACTTATAACAACTAGTGTTCTTGTAACAATTGTATTTCTCTTCTATTAAGTGCTACTACAATGTTTTGTTTTTTCACTAAATAAACCAGTCTTCCATGGGAAAGAGCTTGCAAATTCAGATTTTTCTAAATTGCCAAGGAAAGCAATACAGAGGGGTCATCAGAGAATTATCTTTGACTGGTCTGCTTGTTGAAGCAAAGAGCCCCTTCTTTTAACAAATCAGAACAAAACTGCATGAAGTTCAGGGGTAGATCTGACCTGGTTTATACTTACTTCCTCTGCTGTCACCATAGCTATGATGGCAATCCCTTGTTCCCAGATCATCTGCCAAAAATCCTGACAGGTATTCTGCAAAGGGCCCTGTGTAGCGATGTAATCCCACTCTATGCCACCAACAGAGATCTGTAAAAAGAAACAGATTAGATTACTAATTATTTAAAATCTTTTCCTCATTCTCTTAGCCACTTTAAGATCCACAAACTCAAAAAGATAGCAACAGTTCAGAAATAGGCACTCTGATTTATATCTGCCTCTTTAGTTTAGGGCATCAGAATATTATGGAAGAGCAGAATTCCTTCTATCTTCATTTGTTCCTTTAACCATTAAAGGAAACTTAAGCAAGGACCCAGACTACTGCCTGTTGTGGATCTAGCCTGAAGGTACAGAAAATGAGGAAATAATTATTGTCACTGGACTTGAAAAAAAATGTTTTAATCATTGCAAGGAATCCCAATTCATTTAAAAGCTATCTGCCTTCATAACTATGGAAGAATGGACATATCTTCTGTTGGTATCAATCAGGAGAGACGTGGAAGAGATAGGAGAGAGACGATCAATATAGAAGACCTCTTCAACATAGAAGTGAATACAAAGACCTTTCCAATAATTAACCCTCTACTATTCTTCCAGACAGTGGGGATAAACAATTTTCATCTTTCCCACAAAAACAAGTATAGAGGGAGGGAGGAAAACATTCCTCCATCATCATTTCTCTCACCTTGATATGAGACGCATTGATGTAACCCGTGTTATTTTCTTTGGTTGGGACTAGTTCTACTCTGGTATCATCATAAGGGAGGACGTCCTGGAACCGGTTTCTCTCAGCATTTTCAGGAAGCCGAGCTATTGAGCACTCACCATCTATAAGCTTTTTCTTCTGAATGCGCTCATATTCAGTAAATACCATCCCCTGCTCTAATCGTTGTTCCAGAACTTTACACTAACAGAGAGAAAAAAAGATAACCATATGAAGCCACACTCTAAAATGAGTCTATTTTAATATGGAATTCCCCTTCTGTACAATTCTGTTACATTTTCCAAACTAATATTATTTTTACAAACGTACCAGAACAAATTAGAAGCAATTCTAACCAAAAGGACTTTTGTTCAAATGAGAAGTGCCTAAAAAAATCTTGTTATAATTCACGAAATTGGTGGATAACACTGGTGAATAACAAAAACTGCTTTTTAGCTTCTCTAAAGGCAACTTAGTTGGGAAAATAAACACTTGGTTAAACCCAGTAATTATGCTGCACTACAAACTTCTCTGAGTATTTTTAAATGAGACACACTCATTTTTCATTCTTCTTGACAAAGCACATTGGTTAGATCATTTTTAAAATCTCATTTAACTGTGTTGCCCTCATCCCTTCCCTCCACCCCACCTCCCCCCCCCCAAAAAAGTCAAAATTGTCACTTAAGTCAAGAAAAACTCCACAGATTTAAAGCAAAATGCCTCAGTAAATGAGTTTATCTTTCCCCCTCATAATTCCACATTTACTTAGACTGAAAACATTAAACATTGAAGACAGCAGTAAAGTCCTCTTACAACCTCCTGTAACTTCGGCATCAAACAAGGATTTTTTTTCTGTAGTACAATTCAATCTGATTTATTAAATTAGCCCACTGAAAGATTTATACTTTCAAAACCAAGTTCTTTCTAAATCATAAGACACTTCTGGAATTTCAGCATCTCTTTGCCAACAATAATTAGAGGACAAATATGTAAGATTTCAGCCAGAATATTTCATCTATGTCACATGTCCCCAGCCTCTTTCAGCAACTGCTCTGTAGTATCAGATCAGAAAAGTATCTTGTATCAAATAACTTCAATGCCAAATGCTGCAGAGGATGATGTAAGACCTCCTTCATATGCAATTTACACATCAGTACGTTAACTGTCTAAACTCCTTTAATATTGCTAGGTCAAGTTTTCTAATTTAATCTGATAGTAACACTTAGCTGAGCAATAAAACAGGCACTGCATCAACTATAAAGTCTTCCTTTGTCTTCTAAAAATATCTGCAATCTGGACTTTTTTTTATGTCACATATTTGATTTGTACTGCTTCTTCAGTCATTCCAATTTTATGATAACTATTCTTCCTCTACATGACTACCTGAAGAGAACATGTAGAGATTTACATCTTCCTCATAACTTGACTTTACAGTTTCTTCTTCTCCCTCAACACTTCGGGCAAAACTAGCTGGGTGGTGATTTGCCTGAAGTAAATTAACATTAACCCGAGAAGAGAGGATATCTATAAATAAGAGGAAATAACCAACATAGGTACTAAATGTAGACGTGTACTTTAATAATGTGATGTCAACTTTTGACCTCCCCTACTATCTTCAACAATTGCATATAATTCAAAAAGCCATTTCAGCACAGCACAGCTGAATCTCACAGTCGAATTTCTCTCCTATAAATCTCAATTCAAGCCCTCAAACTACAAGACCAAATTTCTACTGTGTAACTTGCAACTAATCTTCTTGGCCTGTTCCTTAAAACTACTACTAGTCAGAATGTGACTGCCCCTTCAGGTTCTAATCCTGTTCAGTGATTGTAAACAAATGAAGGCAGATAGTGTTCTGCAGCTGAGGATGTCCAACCATCATTAGATTCCAAAGAGACCAATAGTCAGAGTACATACAATAATCACCACAGATCCTGGTGAATGTAGTTGCTCCCTGATCAAATGTGTGATAACAGTACTGTTGCAAATAGCATTTCACAGACTGTTGATTGACTATATATCATACTTTCCTGCACTTATGTAACAATACACAAGGCAGGCTGAAGTACGTCTGTATGCTGGTTACCCTGGTACAAGTAGATGAAGTCTTACTTTCTCAAAGAATGATCCTCAGTTCTAAAACCTGTTGTTCTGTGGTTTTAAAATTTCAGCAAATAAAATTTCAGCATCTATAGTTTCAGGAATCCATGTGAGGAAAACATGAATACAATCTCCACAAGCTTCTTAGGGATGTAATTTGACTACACAATTTACTGTAAAAATTACATACATTACTAATCATTACAATCAAGTTCAAGTTCAGAATTTTAAGTTTAATCTGTTTTCACTACGGGAAGTGACCAAAAAATTAGAGAGAAAACAGAAAGACTAGGCATAAAAATGTATCAGAAGATACTAATTGATTTCATGTGTTCAAAGGGTAAGACTTGGGTAGAATCACCATCATCTTACACCTTAAAGAAAAACTCGAGTTACACCTAATACTTCTAGCAATGACTTCACAATCAAAGTCTCACTCTTCATTTTGTTTGTGCTCTCAGCGTTTGAGTTGCTCTGAATCAGAAGCACTTTGAAGTTGACACAAAGCACCATTCATATGCAATGGATTTTGAAAAACCACTCACGTAAATGACAAATCAGAGATTAAAAAATTCACCATACCCGTTCATCATTTGTTGCTCTTGTTGATTCCTCTTTCCCCTCATCTGGCAGAGGCATTCTAGCCAAAGTTAGTCCATTTAGGGCAGCAAGTTTTAGAGGCCCTATTTTTTTTGCATCAGTTTTATTCTTTTTCATGCCCTGAAAAGAAAAGCTAAAATTTACAAATATTTTTAAAAAGCAGATGAAGTTACAAAGCACAATCCAGAGGGGTTCAGTTTAGCAAAGGATACTTCTTTGACCCCTTCTGCAAACAGCTCTGACTTTTTTTTTTTTTTCTTGATAAGCACTGCAGTGAGATTAGAGTGGTGGGACAACATTCCTCCAAGGACACAACACAAGTCTGTCTTCATTCCAGACAGGTTAATGAAACTGCACAAGAATGACAAATACTGTTTCCTACAAAGCTCACAACTGAGGTTGTGAGGCAGCTACACTGGATAAATAACCTTGGACAGAACTGGAATCACTATCCAAGCACTATCCAACCAATAAATACATAAATAAAAATAAACTTTTGCTAGACAATTTTCAGACACTTCTCTACAGATGATCATAACAATGAGATTATAAGTTATTTAGATATAATAAAATGTTTGCCTACTTCTGCAATAAAATGGACATACAAAATATGAACACAGAAGAACAGGCAGATCCGAGTCCTGAACTAGACTATGAATCTTATTTGAGAGAAATATCAACAGGAGATTCCAATGTAAGGATAAATTCAAAGTATTCTTTTAGAAAGCATAAGTGAGAAAACTACCATTCCTTCGGTTGCTCAGTTTAGCTCTTTAAAAAACAAAACAAAAAAAAAACACTACACTGAAAATATGAGCAAATATTCTGCTTGAATGGTTTCAATGTTTCCAAAAGCTAGAATAAGATGACAACGTTAAAAGGTTGAGACTGTTTTTAAAAGTGAACATAAACACAGCAGTAGAACGTAATTGGAAAGTGAAAAAGCAAAATGCAAAAGGAGTTGCAGGGGCAGCTTTTGTTTCAAGGCAGTTCATCTTAATAATGATTACAAACCACAATTCTCTATTCTGCAATAGAAATCTTAAATATTACTAACCTAGAAAGTATTTCACTGGAAGTGCTCAGCAAATACGTTTTAATATCAACTTCATTTCAAAAAGTTGATTTAAATATTTACTTGGCTATCACAAAGAAAAGGCAATGTATGATTTTGGTAGACCCATCAACATCTGAAAACATGTCTTTCAAAGAAAAAAAATACAAAGGGAGCCTTTCTAAATGTGAATATAAAGAGAAAGCTGTCACCTCTTTTCTATACCCACCTAACATATAAGGCAGGAAATTTAGGAAAACAATTTTTAAATAAATTGAAATTTATACAAGTTAATTGTGTTCAGTTCTACATGTAAGAAGTCCCACATAAAAAGTTGAGCGCACAGCAATAATTTAAATACATAGTTTACTTCAGGTTAGCTTTTGTAGTATCAGCTGTAACTGTTACTGCACAGCAGCAGAAGTTGTACAGCACTTCCACTGCAGACCAGTTTGTGCAGAAAACTATTTGACACAAACTCAGGGAGGCAAAGTTAGCAGGAATCAATGGGGAAAAAAAAGCAAAAAAAAATTATAAAAATGTATTCCTCCATTAGCATGTGAAATATGCCAGGAACTAATAAAACCAAACACAGTGAGCAATAAAGAGTGCAAGTGAAATCATACAGTCCCGAGCAGACTTCGATGCTTCTATGAAGAGGGGATTGTAGGAAATGGGAAAATCGCAGTTGTTCAATTGATTTCTTTTTATGGCTTTTAAGATTGGAATAGGAGAAAGGGGCACAGAAAGAAAAGAAATAACTTCAGTGAGATAAAAACAGCTGGAAGGCAAGGCAAAAGGGGAAGGATATGAAAAGAGGAAGGTATGGAGGAAAGAAAAGAAGAGAACACAAGCAAAGAATTTATTGCCTGATGCGTCAGATTATCATCCTAGGTCAGAATAAGAAGATAAAGGAATTAAAAAGTTAAACTCAGCTATATCTGATTTTTCAGTGAGGGACGTTCTAATATTAGAAAGTTGATAGTGGAACAGACACATCTGGTTCTATTCCAGATAAGGATAGGGAGGCTAGAATTTGGGATCTAGAACTAAAAACTAGTTGCTAACTAGGTTAGCTATGTCAGATGGATGAAGGCTGCAGAGTTGGATTTGTGTGGGAGGACTACACAAACAAAGCTCAGACACAGCAGAGAGCGTAAGTAAACAAAGTTAATGAGAAAAAAATAGAAGAATAAAGATAAAGCTTAAAGTAACTTTCAATTCATATGCTTTAAAAACATAGGTTGATTTAAAAACAAACAAACAAAAACACTTAGAAACCCCACATAACTCTGGCCACAGAACATCCTGAAACAACATAAAACAAGAAATAATATCCACTTACACCTAGTGGGGGAAGGCCTTCCACAATATTCTTCTTCCCAGACAAAAGATCGGACACAGGTCTCTTCTTTACTGAAT
The DNA here is from genome assembly GCF_023343835.1 of Lagopus muta. NCBI lineage: Eukaryota > Metazoa > Chordata > Aves > Galliformes > Phasianidae > Lagopus > Lagopus muta. Next base: position 42,948,917 of record NC_064438.1, read on the forward strand.
CCTTCCTTACTCTGTATCTCCCTGATGTTGTAAGGTCAGATTCTGACATAGATGGAGTAAGCAGTCCTTCCCCTCTTCTCTGTACTTGGTTTTCTACTAGTAAATGAGCTGGACTTACATCTTTCATTCTCTTTTCCGTTTCTGAAATATGTAATTTAGGCTCAAGAATATGCAAAGGGCCAGTAGATGAAGCAACTGAGCTATAGGGGTAGTTGAGTACAGAATCATGAGAATAGCCACCCATAATGGATGAAAGCTGGGTTTGATCTTCAGGAAGAGGAGAGAGGCTAGTACTAGCTTTGTTTTCTTCAAATTCTTCTTCTTCTTCACTACTGTGAATCAGCATAGTGGCATCTGAAAGGGTTTTCTTGTGATCACAGTTCACACCTTCATCATGCTCATTTTCTTTTTGCTTTGTTCTCTCTATCAGAATGTTGGGCTGTGACCCTTCCGAAATAACTCTTGGAAGAGCCACATCTGCTGCAGATGCTGACATGGTCCTCTCTTTTATTCTTATTCCTTCAAAGCTGGGAGTCAAGCCTGCAATTTCAATACTGTTCCTTTTCTGCAGCTGAGCATGGCGTGCCGATGTTAGAGGTTCACTGACTTCCTGTAGAGAATGTGCCACAGGCAGGCTGTCTTCCTGAAATGTCTGGACAGAATGATGAACTCGCCTCGTGATTAGATCTGGGTTGCTGCTGCTAATGTAGATATGTCGAGAAAGGTCTGGAGTACTATTTGCAGGTCTTGGATATGGATACGGGGGAGGTGGTCGATAGACTTGGGTCTTCATTATATTTGGTGCTGGATAATCCTGAGCCTGGAGCTGCACATTTGTCAATTCAGGCACACTGACTGCCCCAACAACTGGGCGTTTCTCAGCAGGATAGGGATAGGGGGATGGGCTATGAAAACTGTAGTTCAGGTTAAATGGATAATGGTTAGATTGTGGGGAAGTGAAGTGGGCATGTTCTCGTATTTCAGGTTGGCTGTAAACCAAGGCGTCAGGCCTGCTGTAAGCATATGTATTGCTGATGTTAAGATTTCTCATTGAATGACTCTGCCTATCTGTGTGTACCATTCCTCTATTGAGTTGTCTCATCACAGTTTCATAGTCTGGTGTGGGCCGATAAGATGGTGGGATTAGGGCACTATGTCTATGTGATGGAACATAATCAGTTCTGAGGACATCACTCCCAGTAATGCTTGGGTTAGAAGACATGGGGGACGGCTGCAGGTAATGTTGTGGGTTGTTCAAGGAGTTTGTGCTATGTGCACTATAGACACTACCATTGCGGATTCGACCACTGTAGTCATGAGGGGCTCTATCCAAGCTAGTCTGAGAGTGATAGTAGTATCCATTCTGACTGCTCACAAAGAGGTTATCTGAAAGTAAAGTTTAAGAACAATCTTTATGTTCAAGACCTTGAACAACAAAGATATTCTCTATTAAGATGTAGCTAACTGATGTTTCAGACTTTCAAAATCTCAGTCATATTTCGTCATGTTTTCAATTGGGAAGAGAAAAAACACAGCTTTTTTGGTGTTGTAGATACCTAAGGTATATTTACCAGAATAGATGATGCAAATTCCTACTGGAAAGCAATTACCTCTGTTTCATAAGGGCTTTCTTCAGTTTACAATAGATTTGCTAAGTTTAAATTAAGTAAAATCCATATAAAAATTTAAACAGTTCTGACTGAAGGAACAAACATCTACACCTAGGTTTGCAGTAGCCTAATGAGATCAGTTTAAATAGCAAGAAAAAACAAACACTCTCTCCTCATAACACTCTCAGGACATAGGTGGATAACAAGCACTTTAAAAAAAAAAATCAAATTAAATTTATCCAGAAAATTTGGATCCAGTTTAAACAAGAACCATTTTTGCACATTAATATGTGCAAAACCATGTTTTTTAATATGTGCAAACCATGTTTGCACATTAATATTACCACTGATGGGTAAAGAAAGTTTCCTAGAAGTTTATAGACAATATACATATAGTACTCTAACAATTACTTCACTGGCTGTACAATTTGCCCAGCTGCAGGAGAAAACAACTAAGTCATTGTTTTTAGATTTTTATGTTATAACAGTTCAAGTTCTATGTATTATTGTATATGCAGAGTATGTATTCTATGTATTGTGCATACAAACATGAGGAGGAATGACTGTTCACGAGGGTGAATAGTGTTAGGACAAGAGCGAATGGTTTTAAACTAAGACAGGGGAGGTTTAGGAGGAAGTTTTTTCACACAGAGGGTGCTGATGCACTGGAACAGGTTGCCCAAGGAGATTATGGATGCTCCATCCCTGAAGGCATTCAAGGCCAGGCTGCATGTGGCTCTGGGCAGCCTGGTCTGGTTGTTGGTGACCCTGCACATAGCAGGGAGGGTTCAAATTAGATGATCATTGTGGTCCTTTTTCAACTCAGGCCATTCTATGATTCTGTAAGTTCACCATTTCCATACTTATTTTAATGAAATTACCTACAACCAAAAACTCTTTTGTTTGTGAAAAAAATGTTCAAAAGTAGGATCTGTACTGTAGGAATTAAGAAGCCTGATAGCCTTCACTGCATCAAGCAATGATTCCAACACTGTACTGCAAACAATTCAGGTACATTCTGAATCTATATATATCTTTTGAGTACTTATACAACTATTTACGTTGAAAATGCGCACATTTCCTTATAATGAGTTATTATGAGTCTTTTTTTATCTAGCTGAGTTGCAGACTGAAAGGTCACAGTCAAAACTGAGGCAAATTGTCAAAAAATGAGATTAATCTCTGTAGGGCACAAACTTTGTTGAGTAAACACACTATGCATAACCATCAAAAAAGCAGAGAAAACAGCCATGGCTCCAGAGTGAAACAGCTTAGATTAGGAGTGTGTATTTCTTGAGAATTCTATTTTTTTCCTTTTTTCCCCAAAGAAATGTTTCAAAGCTTTTTAATTCCCAAACCTGCAGTCTAGCAAAATCTGAGAGAAACTGCTTAAAAATGGGATGCAGGAAGAGAATTATTGTTCTTTTCTTCCCATTTTTTTTTTTTTAATTTTCTGGGGGACCTAGTTAGTCTTTGCAGTTAGTAAAATTGATGTTGACAAGAATCTCTGAATGCCATAATACACCAGCTTGTTCCATAAACCAGAAGACACAGTCAGATTCACACAAGGAATCATAATCAATAGTTGCTGTATCTGTCTACCATAACTACCTCTTATCTCACTTTTCACATCAGCATACATGTAGAGTAGCAGCAAACACATTGGTGACTGTTGCTTTACCAGCCTGTTTCATGTTTAGCTCTAGCTAAGTAACTATAAACACAATTATAGCTTTTACCTTCAAAGTTATGTATTGTGGCCTTAAACTTCATAAATAAAAAGACTTCATAAAAATCACAAGATTTGCTGTTTTCTACCCTGTTTAAAATTATTTAAGCATTGGAACTTTCCAAATCTGCTACAACTCACCTTGGGAAGATGCATATGGTTCAGTATAATGACCATTGTAATGCAGCTGAGGTGGTGGAGGCATCATGTAAGCTTGAGGCTTGGGCTAAGTAAGAATTTTATCATTAGTTAAAGATCTCATTATTTAAGTACACAGTCCTTGACAATTACACACACAGAGACTCTTAGTCTTAAACCATTTCTCTAAATCTGCAATTAAGTTTCTCCTTCGGAAAAATCGTAAAAGAATTATATATTAAAAAAATAACCACAGACTGTATGTTGCCATCTGACATGCAGGATAGTCTCTAAGATTGAGTAAGCAAACTGGAAATGTTTTAAATTTTTTTTCACTGCTATCACTTGAATTCCATTAATCAGAAGTTACATAACAGCCTTTCAACAAGTCAGAAACAGTTTTCACATAATAGCTTCATCTTTCTCACTGCTTATTTTACTTCTCAGAAGGAAATTAACATCTGTTTCATAGTAAACTTAAATCTTTATAAGTGCAAACATGTAGGTTGTTCCAAAAGCAATGCCTCCTTATTTATTTCAATGGAAACTAAAAAAGATACAAATCGCACAAGAACGCTATTTGATAGAGCAAGTTCTAAGCTGAAAAATACTATTTTTCAACATTGTCACCACCATTTGTTATGCATTTACACCAGTGATGAGCAAGAGCCTGCATGCTGTGCTCAGAAAAATCTGCACCAGCAGAGGTGAAACATTACTGCTGCTGCCACTGCAGAAACGCACCACCTACAATCTCACTGTGCTCACATCCACCGTCTGGTATCCACCAGTGTTCAGCAAAAGTCAATAAATGTCAATGGGCACAGATTTTTCCACATGGAGGAATTCCACACCTTTATTTCATGTACACTTCCACATCATACACCACTCCGTCAGATTTCCCCTCTGCTGCTATCTGCCACTCAGCAACAAAACGTAATGGAATACTGGTGGGAGGATTCAACCTGTACTGCCATACCACCAACATCCACTGCTGACACTGCGGGCCAACGTGATAAAATAGGAGGCATTACTTTCGGAGCAGCCCTTGTATAAAACTATTTTCTCTCCTTACCATAGACATCCTGGAAGAAGACCGCCTTCTAACAGGATTCACTGTAATGGGCTGTGTTTGTCTACAGAAGAAATCTTATGGTGAGAGAAGATTCTTACAACACCAAGATTTATTTCAAAACTTAGAAAGACCTCCCAAGGTCAGCTAAAATCACTCTGCAGCATTTTTGCAGCATTGTTAAGCAGTCCTTCCAACAGTCTCACAATGAAAGAGCTCTGTGCATAAACCATCATTGCTATGAGCAAAATCACAAGATCAAAACACCTCAGTTACTTCTTTGCACTTCTTTCATACAAAGCATAAAAAGAAAATGGCCCTGAAGCTGAGCAGAAGGGTAAAAGGGAACTAGTTCCAAATCTGAACCCCATAGAAAATCTCACTGTAAGTAACTTCTTCTGCAAAACCATATATAACATTGCTTAAAAGGGGTCCTTGACATTTGCAGTGTTAGAGAAACCAGAAAGTATGACTACACTGCACGAGAATTTATATGCTTTAACATTTTAGCTAACGATAATAACTTTTCATAATTTATTGGACTGCCTCCATGTTGGACTCTTAAAAAACCTTAAGCTCCTTTTTCCCCACCCTACACTGCACCAGTACTCCCGCAGCAAGACAGAGGTTAAAAAAAAGGCAGAGTAATACAGATGCCAGATATTAGAAAGAAAAATGATTTTTCAGCTCACCCTTTGGGAAGTGAAGGACGAGAAAGGATTGGAAAGCGTGGAAGGGAAAGAATGAGTGAAGATTTCTGAGAGCCCTCCTCAGGTGGAGAGTCCAGGGAATCTCTAAATACAAGGTACATGCAGATAAAGAAAAGCAGTCTGAACTTAATACAGGCATGCATAAGAGTTTTCAGCAGCAGCACCAGATGACAGGGAGTCACAGTATGGAGATAATTACAGTGTTTTTTATGACTTTTCCTATTTATAAAACCATATTGTGAAAGGGTCAAAAGTAAGTAATCCTAGAGACTGACATTCAATACAGAACTATATTATTCAAAATGCAATTCACAATTTCCAGAAATGCACCACTGCTACTAACACTTTTCAACTCTCTCAAATGGCAGCCAGCCATACAAGCTTAGAGATATGAGAGCTATTTTATTGCAAATTAATCTTACTCTTCTAAAAAGAAGAATTAGAATTAACCATGCCATCTGTAGTACAAAATATTCTGTTAACTGTAGGGAATTTTAAATCAACACCTCCATAGATAGCTTTCTGTGGGTTATTTACTACGTCTATTTCTCTATTTCTGTCTGAAGTAACTTAACTAAAAGAAATCTGTACCAGTGGAAATGATTAGCTCAAATTCCAACCCTTGATTTACAAGTTGGAGACCAGCCCATTTAAATTTAATTTGATGAATTATATTAAATTTACTTCATACTGGTGCTACTTGAGCTATACAGATTCCATGAATATCCAAAGGACCACATACCTCTCAGCTGTCAATCCAGCACATTTCAGGAGTGCTTCACATACACTTCCCGCCCTTTTAAAGGCCTTCAGAGTGTCCTTTCAGGGCAGTTCACCCAATCACAGGCCAAACCCAATCCCAGTGCTTCCAACAAACATTCTAGCAATAACAGCCTCCAAAGAAACTAGTCTGTCACAGCACTGAGATCCAGCACCAGGGGTCAAACATTACTACTTCTAGTAAGATTTTCAGTACTTAATATTGTCCTTCATTGTAAATCATACTAAAGTGCAAGTTTGAGAAACTGGTGATCTCAAAGATGATTAGGGAAAAAAATACGAGCCATATATAGTATAATCTAAAAATGACACTACAGAAATTACAGAAGTTATAATAAATTTTGCTTTTCCAGGGGAACTTCAAGGGCACCAAGTATTCTGCTAAAGTATTCTACTTACAAGCTGCATTTATTTAGTCTGTAAAATTTGTGTCTAGCCACACACATCCTCCACACATATTTTGCTGTTTCCATATCTTCCTGCCAAAAAACAAAACCAAAATTTGCTCATTAGTCAAAATACGCATATTCATCACTTACCCTCATAGAAGTCACTGAAATTCTGAAGACTAAATTGCTATTAACTGATTTTAAAAAGTGAAAAAAGTAAAAAAGTAAAAATAAAAAAATCCACTCACCGTTTGGAATTGGATTGTCTCTTCTTTGTTTGCAAGTTCTAATGCAAAAAAGGATTTGTTGTGGGACATGTTGGCAATGTCATGCCACCTACAGACAAAAGGAACAGAACATGACTGGTGAGTTATGTTTTTCAAACCACAGAAAATACAACTGAATTACAGAGACCATGTCTACAATTTAACTAGCAAAACATTAAGTAACACTAGCAAAACATTAAGTAACAGTCTAACAAAAAAAAAAATGTATGAATTCCAAACACTGATGCAAAACTTACCATTCAACTCTCATATTTTTATATAAAATATATAAGAGATTATTGGATAGTTGTACATGTGAATATTGCTAAGTAAACTTACGTGCGTATCTTAGGACATTATATGTTCTGTGGACAGAGATGTTCCTTTTTGACTCAAGAAATGTTTCACAATTAAATGTATATTACATGTTCATCTCTTAAAATTAATTCAGCTTAAAGGGATTAATTGTATAGCCAACAACCTCACTTCAGCCTTTCAGTATTTAAAGAGATAACAGCAGGGAGACCAACTTTTTACATGGTTTGATGGTGATAAGACCAAGAGGAATTGTTCTAAACTAGAAGGGGAGACTTAGTTCAGGTTTTAGGAGAAAATTATTTACTCAGAAGGTGGTGATGTATTCGAACAGGTTATTCAGAGACACTGTGGGTGCCCCATTCCTAGAGATGTACAAGGCCAAGTTGGAGGTGGCCCTGGGCAGCCTGAGGTGGTGGGAGGCAGCCAACTCATCGCAGGAGGTTGGAACTGGGCAGTCTTTAAGGTCCTTCCCAACATAAGCCATTCTATGACTCCCTCAAAATTCACTATTTATTTAGCATAAGGACTAGAAGATAATGCTCAAGTTTATGAAACGAATAAGCACACATCATATCTAAGAGTCTTTCATGCTAGTGAGGTACATACACAAAATATTATGTGTAGGATATTATAAAGATATTTTAATACAGAACAATACTAACCTAAATACAACAGGAGGCCGGCTATTTTTGTGTTTCACAAAGATACCATCAAGACATGCTCCAATGAATATGTCACTTCCTTGGCTGTCCTGGAAAAAGTTGCAAAAAATCATGCATATACAGAAAAATACTTGGAAAGCAAAGTTGTATGAGTAACAAACAGTTGCAGAATTCTGAGGAGAGAGGAGGAGTAGTATGTGTTTTGCTTTGAGGATAGTAATGTTTATTTGCCTTTATTTTTAACAGGAAGCAGCTATTTTTACATAGGGAAGAAAAGCAACTGAGACAAAAATTAAAGCCCCGTTTACCTTTGCAGGATAGGTCTCTTCACCATAGCCCTCCATTCTCTCCACTTCTTGCATATATAACATTTCTGCATCAGGAGGAGTAAGGCCTCTATAAAAGAAAACAGTGATCAGCTAATACAGTCAACAATATAAAAAATATATTTGTTTTACTCTGAATGACACCGTTAAATCTACAAGAACACCACCAAGACTATCAGGCACCCATCAAAACATACTGTTTCAATCTGTACCAACGTCTGAAAACCTGCCTCCTGCCTTTATGCTGTGATTCTGGTTACTTCTTTGCCTTAGTCATCTCTACCAGAAATGTCAGCAAAGACCAGTTAAAATTACTGTCTCTGCTGATGGCACAAAATCATTACATCCCTCTTCAATCCATCACTGTCACCTTATTTTCTCACTTTATCATAAGAAGTATTCCAGCACACATGTTAGTGACCTGAATTTCTCCTACTGCAGTATACAGATATACATATGCAGTATACAAGGAACTACATCAAATTTGTTGAGAGAGTTATTTTCTAAATCTTAACAGAGTTTTAATTGTAATGGTTTGAAAACTTCAGCATGATAAAATTTGTAGTTAAGGTAGTATGCTTTTTTTTTATGAAACCTGCTGTCAAAAACACTTTTTTCACTAATTTGCACTAGCATTACAGGGCTTAAAATCATGTGTTTCCCTAAATACTTCAGTTGTTCTCACAGAAGGCATTATCTCTACCTGAAAAATTTTGTCACGTTCATTCTTATGCCTCTTAATACCTTCTCAATCATAGTTTTCTTTATTCTTTCTCTTTGTCCTAATGTCATGCAGATCAGCCTTTCTCGCTAGACCTTATAGGTTCCATTTTGTAATGAAAACATTTCAAAGCTAAATCAATTTGAAATTTTCAAACCTTTGCTTTAAAGTAATACAAAAAAAAAAAAAAAGCCAACCCACATTAATATTATTATCATAGTCATAAACACATTTTGCTAATTTGACAACAGAGAAAGTAACTTTCCTTTGTCTTGGACCATCACATTTAGCAGCCTTAGATCACAAGCATTCTGGCCCAATGACCATCTTTACATTTCAATGTCCTGCAGAATTTGCCAGTATTGTTTATTCAGAGACATCTTTCTGGGGCCACAACTTCATGTTGTAAACAAGTTTCAGATTCTTTATCAGGTGAAGTCGCACTATTTACTGCTGCACCATATTAATCTTCTAGAAAAATCCTCTTGTTTACTTTAAGAGTCATTAGTTCAGTTTTCATTTAGAAAAAAAAAATAAAATCAAGCAACAACAGGACACAGCCATATCAGTGAAAAAAACTCATTTAAATGAGACTAAATTAGTTCAACTTCCTTCTGAGATTCTCAACTCCCTGAGCTACTGAAGTAGTCAAATCAAAATTGTGCAATAAAGAGCTTTAGAAACGTTACCTGTATTTCTGATGTAGTAAGGCAACTTTCTGTGTCGCTTCTTCCAATATTTTTTCTTCCTGTAGCCAACCCTTCAGGTAAGATAGCATTTATAAAATGAACTACAAAACATTCTATGAAATAAAATGGCTGTAATGTCTTTACACAGAGAAATCAACCCTCCACACTAATTTTGAAGCTTAGACTCTGTATAACATAAACAAAACCAAAAAGTGCAATTTTGAAGTGTTTTACTTGCTTTCTTGTCTCTACCCTCATAATCTTTTAAATACAATATAACTGAAAAGATCTTGCAGTATCTTTGCTTCTGTGTAATATCTCACCACATTCTCAGAAAACCTTTACTGAATTTGACAATCTTGGGAGCAGCAAGCTGGATAAATATAAATCATTACTAAAGATCATGATTTATCAGTCTCACATTTGGCTTCAGCACACTGAAGAGCTACTTACAACACAGTTTGCTTGTGATCAGTAATACAAAAAAAGAACTTAAAGAAATTACTTACCACAGGAAACAAAGCAAATCTTTGTAGAAACTCCTGAGATTCATACTGATCATAGTCTCCAAAATCAGCTAAAAAATAGAAGTTGCATTCAAACATTTATAACAAAATTATTTGATACCCCATCAATTGCAGAAGGATCCCCAAATAGCAAATCTTCATATTACTGAACTGTGATCTAAAACAATGCATTAACCAGTAATGTTTATGAAGAGAAAAATAAAAACAGATTCTGTGCTCTTATCTTCAGAAAAATTGGTCAGATTGCTTGTGGATAGAAGGGGAGAAGAAATGATAAAACAAGCAGAACTCTGCTCCAAGTTCCTCAGGCTTTTATTTGCACAGTTCTTAATCACAGTTGAGGACAGAAGGCACCTCTGGAGACTAGTGTTCTCTCCTGCCCAAGCAGGTCAGCTACAGCAGATTGTCTCAGGGCCTCCCCCAGTCGTGCTCTGAATACAGATTTCTGTGCAATCTGTTCCGGTGTTTCACCTTTCTCACAACAAAAAATTTATAAGATTCCTCATATCCCAATTTGTGCCCATTGCCTTTTATTCTGTCCCTGAGTCCCACTGAAAAGAGTGTGGCTTTGTCTTTACTTCCTCCTCTCCAATAAGTACTTGCACACAACCACACTGTCAGCATTGAGCTGACAGACTGTTCTCACTGCTGGATTCCGAGCAGCCAGAGCACCTTGGACTCTGCAGCTTCCAGCTTCTGTTCACAACTCGCTGCATGAAGACATCAAGAAAGTGGAAATCATATGCCTTAATTTCCCTGATTCAAAGATATGCTCCGACAGAACTTAATGAAAACTGATTTTATGTCACACCAAAAAGCATCAAGAAGAATCTGTGTCTTTTTTCTTTCTAGGAAAGAAGTAGCCAGCAGTTCAAAGAAATAAAACAGCCTAAATCAGAAATGTATGTACAATCTCACAAGATAAACTGTTCTAAGAAACATCAGCCTGCCCAGAACAGCCTCTCCAAACCACAGAAACATAATCTCCGCATCTTATTTACATTACACAGATTCTAACCTATAATAGTATAACTGCAGAGACATTTAGGAATCAAGTATTTATTATGCATTAGCAATTACTCTGCAAGTTATTCATGATTAAAGGGAAGAGCCTGTGACACACTAGACCAACAAAGTACTTGAGATAAAGCAGTGCTTAGAAGCAGCCTATTGTAAGTATTTCAAACACAAATCGTTCTTGAATTCAGCGCACTCAAAACAGCAAACAACTGCTTCTGTTAGTTCACTAGCTAAAATTAACTGACCTACCTTCTATAAGCTACTTCAGTCATTGGAGTGCATTAATTTAGAACCTGCACTTTTTCTATGTTGTTTTTTTCATCATGTTATCAACACATGTAGTTCTCACATAAAAGACTGAGAGAAGAATGTGAAAGCTACAAGGATAAATATTTTCCATCTGGAAAGAGGATTACATTGAAGGATATCTATAAACAACTTACAGAGCAGAGAAACTTTTATACTGTCTAAAGATATTAAAATAACAAAGCAAGATTTGGCCAGCTGAAGACCATTAAATCCTGGCTTAGATTAAACAGATACACTGCTACATAAACACTAACATTATTCATCTACACCACTGATACTATATTCTCAGAAAAACATGATCATAATCTTTAATGTGTTGTAGTCATTACACAATTTTAAAAAATCAGACAAAAAAAGAAAAAAAAAATCTTGTGGCTGTGTGCACTGATAGTGATATAAAGCTTTACAACTGCTGTTAGATGTACTGGAGTGACATCCACAGAGAAGCCTTACACAGACACAGTAAACAAAGCTACTACATTAAAAAACTGTTGACTTAGAGATTTCACATCAAACAAACATGTTAGCAGGGAACACCAGACATGGTAACATTAATGAGGAAAACACTAATTAGGAAAAACAAACTATTTTCACATATACACCTCAAAAATGCATTTTCAGGAAAGATTTTAACATAGTACACAGACTGTTAAAAATTCCTAACTTCAAATTATCTTCGGCGTTAGTATCTCCACCTCTTCTCCCAGATATCCTAGTACTGCTGTACATTCAAATCTGCTTATTACGTCCCTTTCTCATGTGACGATGTCAGAATAAAGAGTTTTCAGTAAGAGAAACAGATGAAAGCTCTGCTGACACAAGCATACAACTTGCTTCTGAGTACTCCGAAGGAATTCAAGTGTCTAGGTACCTAAGGTACACCTCAGAGGACTGCTCTGAAATACCAGTAAGTACTGGTATTCAGTATTCAGATCTCACTGTCTGTCCATTTCCCTCTCTCCCCCTTATTTCCCTTCCCTACCAATACAGTGGCTGATGAAGTTCTAAGGAGCAAGCCTTTCACCTTTCATAACCTACTGAACTTTCACTACATTTGTAGGGTTATCAACTGAAAACAAAAATATGCTTCATAGAAATAAAATTTACACAGGAAAGCAACTACCTCTTGCAGTTCTCTTACAGCAAGAAGAGGGGTCGATAAGCAATAAACAGAAAGCATGCAACAGAAAATATATCAACAAACTTCCAATGCAACATTAGCGCAATTGCTTTACTTACCTTGAACAGCCAGACCAGCCAAATGTATTGCTTGTTCTAATGTGCAAGGAATGTTGCCCTCCAAGATATCTTTCTTTAATTGCAAATAATACTGATACCTATGTGAAGGAAAAAGAAAAAAATAAAAGGAACAGCTAGAATGGGCTCCTTATTCTCAAGAGATTGCATGTCCTCCCTCCATTCACTAGCATGTGGGGAGGACACTCATCATTCAGATCCCCTGCATGGTCCTTATCAACTCTTCCTTCAACTTTCATTTATCTACCTCAGAATCAAATCCTGATCCCCTTGAAAGGCACAGAATTTTCACAGTTTCTGTCTACAACCATAGCCTCATGATTTGTTTGTTCTTCCTCCTTAGTATTGCTGCTATCTCCACTAGCAAACCATCCAGCAGCACTCTGTCCACTATGCTGCTGCAGCATTACTGCATTCCCTTCCAGTAAATCCAATATGCATATCCCTTCAATCATGACAGTTACTTTCATTTCTGCACTACAATTCCCAAATACAGTCTGTTCTCACTTTTTTTTTTTTTTCCCCCATTAAACTGATCTTTTCCTGGATTATCTCTTGAACATGCAAACCCTTTAAGCTGTAACTGTGGACTGTGGTCCACAGTCCAAACCACTACTTTCTCAAATTCTTCTGACCCCATTCAGTCATCCATATCACACCCTACCTTATCCAAGAAGCACATTTGTTTTCTTTGAGACCAATTTAAAAAAAAATTACTGACTTCCTAATATTGTACATTAACTGTTGTGAAGTAAAGCTTTAACACTGAAAACAACGAAGCACGTGCTGCAATTCAGAAATAAAAAAAGTCATGGAAACTTTTTGATAATCAGAAGTTGAAAGACAGTTGTCTTCCTTCTCTGAACTGTTAAAATTCAGTGAGATTTCATAAATGTTGTTTAGACTTTTCCTGGATCCTATTACAAAAAAAGCACTATGCCACATTACACCAGATAATATCCTTACAAAAAAGAATCAAAAATAACTGGGCCCAAACCAAGGCCCTTAAAAAAAGTGAAAGGAAAAAGCCACAGTATATCAAAGCAAGCTAGAGCAAATTCCTAAGATCACTGACGCGTTATTTCTTTGCTTAGTTTATAAATTCTTTAAAACATTAAAAAGGAAAATAAATACATAGTTTTTATATTTTATATAAATGCTGCCTAAAACAACAATTTCTATATCTATAAAGTCTAGGAAGGGAAAAGCAGGCAATTTGTACATGAGCTGTATATTTCAGGATGCTGAAAGTAAAGTTATAGACAAATTTATAAAGCTTACCTGGTAATCTCCTGCTGAAGTTGAGAAACAGTAGGCACATAGAACACTACTCCAAAATACACTGTTGGTTCCAAGGCATATTTGTCCAGCTGCTTTTTCAGAGGCTTGTCCAAATCTACCCATCTGCGCTGATTCTGCTTGTTGTAATACCACAGACTGAAATACGTTATCTGAAAGAAAATCATTTCAATGATGAAACAAATTAGATATTGCTATATTAGATAAAATACACTGTATGAAAGTCTTGCTACCTAGAAATAGAAGACTTAAGATCCTAAGACTAAGATTATTGAGAAGACAGAGAACTGGAGGGACATGATATTTTAATATCAAACCCAGTTATTACATCCAGATAAACAACTTACATATATAAGGGCTACCAAATCTAGTTTTTATTTGCGAGCAGTCCCTGACTCAGTTGAGGCAATGCATTTAAACGTAACAAGAAAATTAAGAGAAGAGATAAATACAGATAGAATTGGACTACAGGACAGCAGAATATGGCTTCTCTTAGGAACCAGTGGGCAGGCTTACACAGGATGCTGAAGGACAAAAGCGCATAGGCCAAATAGTCAAAAATTACCTCATCAAACGCATGTATGGTTTATTCCACTGAGCAAGAAAATGAGCAGCAATCTGCCTTGCTTGAGCAGGCAACTCTTGATCACACAAGAAAAATCCACAAAATTCCATATGCAGTGGAAGAAATTGCCCAAAGCAGCTGAGGGATGCCCATCCCTGGGATTTGACTGAACAACATTTTGAGTAACACAGTAAAACTTTGATTGGATGTGATCTGCTTTGAAAAAAAGTTGGACTAGACTATTTTTCTGACTCCAAAACATAGTTCTACTGAGTAAACACTGCAGAGCCACTCATTCAAATTTAAATCTCTCCAGTACATTTAAACTGATTAAAATCTTCTTCTCCCGTAGCACCTATTTCATTCTGTTCAGAATTATCAAGCAGACATGTACTGGAAAATAATAATGGCATTATCACAGAAAAACTAGAAATCATAATTACATTTTCTTATTGTGGAAGGTAGGGAAGGCAAAGGAATGCAATGAAACACCAACTAAGTTGAGGACATTCAAATGGAGATTCTCCAAGTCTTTGCTACACATACATCATTATATGTTCAAACAGTAGAAATGCCAACACCTTTAATCTAGCACTTTTCTTTACATTATTATGTTTTCAGATGTTTTTAAATTCAGCAAAATAAAGCTATTTAGGAAGGCATTTTACAAAATACAGGAATATTTATCATAATATGTTCTTTTCAATAATTTTCCTGAATTAAACCTGGAAAAATTTTCCACTTTTCAAGGAAAATATTTATTATTTTCTCAGAAGCTATCATTTTGATGTTTTAGAGCACAAATTTAAAATTTACTGGGGAATGAGAGCTGGTAGTAACAAATCTGTGTTTCAGTAATTTCCTGTGAAAACAAGCGTATCTGAAAAATCACACAGAAATCCATCTTCTTAACTTAAAATCTAAATGAGGTGGAGGATCCAGCATCATGGTATTCACTCCATTCCTTACAGCTCCGATACATGCATGCAACCACAGCATGGCTCCATATCAGAATGCAGGGAGAGCAATGAAGTCAATTCTTTGTACCAAGGCAGAACATTAAGCAATTTTGGACACCAAAGTCAAGATATAGCATTACGTTCACAGTGTCATATATTCTGTAAAAGCACAGTCACCAGCAATAACTGTGAAATTAGAGCTGTTTTTAAGGCATAATGCCATCCTTCCACATTTAGCAAATACTTCTAAAATCTACTGGCTTACTTATATGTACTTCTCTGCCCCTCTCTAAATTAGCATCAATGCATTTTTAGTGATTTTTGTTTTCTCAGTGCTTAAAAACAAACTAAACTTACGTGATTAATCCAGGCAATTACAGAATCAGTATGCAGAAGATAGAACATGCTAGAATACAGGCTGTCCTGTATTCTGTCTTCTAACACAACTCTAGTTCCATTTGATAAAAAACACAGGCTATACTACAAACACTAAATTAAATTAGAACTGTTTGTAGACACACAAAAAAATTCTCAGGTGGACACTGAGTGCTCTTCACTTCAGAATTCTAAAAATAAAGCATGAAATTTAAGAAGTCAAACACTTCTAGTTTCAAGGAGAAAAAAAGTGGCTCTGATCACAAACAATATAAAAAAAACACTATATTCTAAATTTCTCAGTTCAAGTGCATCAGATTGGCTGATGTTGGAGAAAATACTGGCTTTTATTTCTGTGTTTCAATTTGTCAATCCAGTGCATGGTGGCCCCTGTCACCTCACAGCTTAAGATTCTTTAAGATATTAAGAATTTTAACAACAGAGCCACAGGTTTTCCATGAAGAAGAAATATTATATCCACTGCAACATCTCACACTGTAAAAGGAAAAAAAAAAAAAAAAAAGGATAAAAATTATCCTTCACAATCCGTTCTGTGCTCTGAAGGAGGAAAGGAAGACCCCTGTGCTGGCCCAGCTGGCTGGCTCATGGCTAGCCACACCATGCAGGCTGAGAGCACAGCCTGGAGAGCATCAACAGCAGCCGCTGGACGCAAGCAGAACCCTAGAAGAAACCAAAAGCTACAGGTAAAAAGGCCTGCAGAAGCACACCATCAGAGCTGAAAGACTTCTGGAGAGGGTATCACATAAATGCTTCTGGAAACCAGACAAACATTTATAAGCAACACTTTGAATAAGTTTCAGCTGCAGCTTTGGTGTACATAAGCTTTAACCAAACAAACACAGATTTGTAACAGAAAGTGGAGAATGAACTGAAATGTCTGGTAACAGCACCACTGTTCTGTACTCTCTGAATGCAGATACTCCTGATTCTACAACAAGGATAAACTGAACGTACAACCTATTTTTAAGCCACGATGATTTCTTGTGCTTGTCCATTTCCATACCACACAGACCACTTTTCCTTACCATGCACAGAAACGAGATATTACTGGCACAAGACTAAGAAAAATGTTTCTGTTTTTTAAAATATACTCTGGAATCCAGAATATACTTTATTAAGATTTTTCTGTCACGTTATTTTCCCTTAAAATCTCCTCCAAACTGGATTATCAAAAGTAACTAAAATACAAGCCAAGGTAAATGCTATGGGCCAAAACCCACCTTCTGACTTCTATGCAATCCTTTCACTTGACTGCAAGGGCAGAATCTGGCCCTGTTAAATTTCAGAGTAGTTTATGTGCCCTGGAATATTTTCACTGATTAAAATAGAATCCATTTTATTCATTATAGGAGTTTTTATTATTAGTAGCATAGGACAGCACCCAATTCTAAAAAGAATGTAATGACATAACTCCTAAAATATGTTAAGCTGTTAAGATTAACGCTATTTGAGGTTCATTTATTTTAGTGACTTATTCATCACCCAATCCCTTTGAAGAAAGTCAAATATAAATAAAAGAACTTTAACACTTCTGCAGTTGCTTTCTACCTAGCTGCTTCCTGCCGCTACAGACAGAAACATGAAGTATTTTTATACAGAAGTTGAAGAACACAAAGAAAAGCCCAATATAATCTTACAGCCAACAAGGTCCATCGGTTTGTGGGAAAGAGAGGTAGCACCCACACCGGTACCTGCAGTCAGTGAGTCCTCACAAGCTAAGCAGAGGAGCTCTGTCAGGTTACATGTGCCACAAAACTACATCACTATTATATCTTCTTGCATGATGTCCCATGACAGCCAGGGTTGATCCGTCATAAGAAAAGACTCATGAAAAATCTTACTGTTATTTTCTCTTACTTAATGGCAGGGTATAGGGAAGACAGAGCCAAATTATTCTTATAAAGGAGACTTCCAGTGAGAATCGTTGGAGGGATGAGAAATAGTGAGTGCTAGCTGAAATGTGGTAAACTCAAATCAGATTAGGAAAAAAAATTCACAATGAGATTTGTCAAACACTGGAAGGGGTTTCCCAAAGAGGCATCAAGTCTCCATTCTCAGATTTCCTTTGAAACTCAATCAATGACAAAGTCCTTCTACCCTGTACCTGATATTAATTGGCTATAATTAGCAGCCATATTTCATTTTATTTTTATTAAAATGAACCTGTCTCATCCCTAACATAATTCCACTTTGTTTGGCTCTACTTTAAACATAATTTATACATATCAGTTATTCTGACTAGCACTACACACAGAAGAACATCTTTAATAAAGAATCTCAGGGTCTACTTTGGTCACAATTTACACTATCTAGAAAAGGAATCTGACTGACAAATATGTATGCCAGATATCAACTGTGTAATAGTCTCTCCTAAAAGCAGCTGTTCTGCATCCCCAAACTAGATTGTGCCTTTCTGTTCTCAGCAGTGTAACACATCAGAAAAAGTTTTATTTCCTAGGATCCTGAGACAACACTATTACTGCTGTCTTTTACAAAATTATTCTCTATAGATCCACAGATAAAGAAAAAAAAAACAAAACAATTTCTACGGGTGCCTTTCTGTCTTTATATTGGCATGTATGAATACAACACTCCATAAGGCTTTCTTGAAGAGAATGCTGAAAACACTGTCTCATCATAAGAGAATGCTGAGAACACTCATCATAAGCTCTGCAGCCAAACTAAGATCCTAGCTAGCTCAGGGACTCCACTGAGTCTCACTTTATCTTATACTTGGATACAAAACAGCCCCTGCCATCAAAATACAACTGTTAAAATAAACTGCTTTCAAAACTGGCTCAATAATCTCGTACTATGCACAACTGCCAGATACAAGCAAAGGCTTTACTCTATGTCCAACATCAAGAACTACAGAAGGAGACAAAAGGCACTAAAAATTCTCCAGAAACTTTCTTCTTATCACAGCAGACATCCCCCTCCACAAATCTTCCCAGTGGAGAAACCCGGCCTGGTTTTGGAGCAGCCTGGACTGGCCAGGGTACAAGATGCAAGAAGTGGTGGAAAAAAAATCTCTAAGTCTTGCCATGTATCTGCCACTGAACAGAAAGCTGCAGCCCTTGACATCCACCAGTGCTTTCAGTGCAAGGAGGAGGGCTGAGGAGACTCATAGAAATCCCCTCTTTTTTTTCCCCCATTTGATGCCACTCACTTTAGGGCACTTTGGCTTTCTTGACTATTTTCGTTCTAGCACAGACAAGGTTTTCAACTGCAGCTACCCGTAGGGAGGATGTAGCAAGGTACAAAAAGAATTCAGAAAGAAGCCAAGCTTAACTCTTTCACACAGTAAACATTTTTTTTCCTACACAGCCTACTGCCAAATCCCCCGCAATGATTTTCTCCTGACTGCATCAATATCATTCTCACAAATCCTACCTAAACAAATCAGTTGCCAATTACAGCTTAAATCAATATTGCAGGGATTTTTCAAGAAATTTAAGAATCATAGTTTTAAAAAACAGTATTTTGCAAGGTAATCTAACATTAAAGCACTGCAAGAATGGTGATATGTGAATAAATGGGATTTCCTCTGAGGGACAAGGCAGATTTAACTTATCAGAACGTTATACAAAATTAAATTGGCTTATCTACAAGATAAAAAGCAATACTTCTACAGCACATAAAAGATGTTACGTCCCATCAAGACACATTTTAATCTATTGCAGAAACAGGTCAGCTATTGGTGACCTGTTTTTCTTCTTCTGTAAATTGTACTACTTTTCCCACCCCTGTTCAAGACTCCAAGAAGGATAAACTTGCATACTTGCTTCTGACTCTCACCTTATAAAGCACCAACATTAAAGGAAGTATTACATTTGCAATTATTGGATTCCGAAATTCTGATCATTTTACAGTGTCAAAGTAGCCTAAAAATACAAAACAATAAGCTAACATACCTGCTTCAGAACTAATGAAAATCTGTTAAAACTAGTATAAAATTAGTATAATACTATATCACAACTCACAGGTATTGTGACAGTGAAAGAATACAATCAAGTGGTACAATCAAATTCTGACTGAACTTTATTAAAAACTAGAGAAATCAGGGCAGCGTTACCTAACTGCCACCTAAGCTTTCATGGAAAAATCTTAATTAATTTTGTGTCGCTCAGTGTAATAAGCAAGATGGAGAGTAAAACTTACCCCAGAGCATACTGCTCTTTTCCTTCAGAAAAAACCATGACAGTTATTATACCTAAGGCAATTGCTGATTTTTAAAATGCTCTGTCCTTCTGTCCTTCTGGACACATGAATTATTATTTCAGCACATTTAAAATTAATGCACAATGCAGTCAATATTGTTTTTCAAGAGAGTTGTATTTTAAATGAATAACACAACACACTGAAGGTCTTTCTATGCATTCCTCCATGATTTCTCTCCCTTTCCTAAAGCTAAGCAAAACTTCATTCAGAGAGGCAGCCATTAATAGTTCAACAACCAGCACTTTTTTGTTTTATTTCTTTAAGTGTTAGTCAATATTTTTTAAAAATTTGATATGAGGCATAAGCATAATTATGTTACTGACTCCTCTGTCATTGCTTAGCCCAACTGTTATCTGCTGACCAGTATGCTTACTAATACATACACACGCAAGAGAGTTTATGATTGACTTGGTCTTATTTTCAAAACATTGTTTACCTATGTAAAAAAAAAAAAAAAACAAAAAAAAAAACAAAAAAACCCCACTGAATTAAAAGTATTTTCATGCATTTTCTCAAAACAAGAGGTGATCCTTTGGACTTCAGAACATTCAGAACAAAGCTTTAGAAAACACTAAAACACCGTTTCAGAATTTCCAAGTTATTCAAAGTTTGGATAACTTTGATTCATTCTTTCCCATTACGTCCAAAACAAACACAGGAATTCACATGTACACCACACATACTTTACACAGCAGCTCTTTATTTTTTTAACATGAGTCAGTATTGCACTTGTGTACCACACATTTGCACTGAAGTCAGATTCTGTTTGCACATGTTAGCAGAATTTGGCCATTTATTCTGGCATTAAACTGTTATTACAAAACAGAATTAAAAGATTCAGCAAGAGACTAAATCAGTTGTAACATCTCTTGCCAAATATCCTATAAATATCTAACTGTAGTAGATATAAACATTTTTATATTCTCAAGTACCTAATTTGTATGCTTGTGTCCAA